>NW_021636770.1:0-103743 GCF_004799145.2 Neltuma alba | reverse complement strand
AATATAGATAAAGCATTAGCTTCAATTGTACGTCATAGCTTATTCTGGTAACATAACAACCACGTACATCTTGAACGTTAATAATTTATCTTACGAATTAACTAACAATGAATCCAAAAAATTAAAGTACATTTTTTGTTCTTTTTCGTTGCCGGGACACATGGACATCGCATATATAGGATGGAAGAGAAGCGCACGGATTCCTTGAAAAATTACTGTACTGTGGTTCAACTAATTTCTATAAATTTGTTCAAATAAAGCGGTTGGTACAATACAAAAAATTAGGAAATAATTATTATATAAATTTAAATTTTTAAATATAAAAAAGATTCCATATAAATAAATTATCCACCTCGGGGGAGAAAACCCCAGAGAGAGAGGAGAGAAGACCACGAATTAGGTCACCGGTTACAGTTAAGTCCGTTATTCTAGGGCATTATCCGTCCACTCGGTGTTGACCAATGTCCAATAATCTTGAGGACCACTCCCAAAGGGACCAAAAGTACAAAACCTTTTTATTGACTGTTTAAATGCTTACCAGCTCCCAACTAATCGCAATAATCAATAAATGGTTTTGTCACCAATATTACCCTAGTAGTAATTTATTTATTTTATGCCTAATTATACTATACAGTAAGCTTCTTAAATTTTGAGTTGAATGAGATTTTTTTTTTTTGCCATCAATGTAGATTTTTTTAAAACTTTAAGAATTAATAATAAATTCATAGAATTATTAAATTTATGGTGGAGATAATTCTATAATCATTAATCTATTTGTTATTTGATTAATAAAATGATTGTTTTTCTGCACATAGTTTAAGTTTAATTTATTTGTGGGGTTATTTATTTATACATATGAAGCAGTTTGGCTCATGATCTTTGAACCATCTCCAGAAGTAACTAGTATAATAAATATATATAAGTAATTTTTAGGGAAGTTTGTTGGGTCTCTTGCATTAGAATATATTAATATAAGAATTACTTAATTAAATTGGAAAAATTAAAAAATTAAAATTATTTAATTAATTATAATAAATATTTTTTATGAGTAAGGTAATTTGAAAACAATATAAATATATGATATAAAATAGATTGAGATCTAGAACAAAATTGAACACCTCAATAGACAATCATTTTTTAATCTCATTTGAGATCTTATTTAATGAGATGGAGGTACGAAGAGAAAGTATCAATTAATAATACAAAAATCTTCCCACAATATACAAACAAAAGGTATATTAGAAAAGCAAACTCAATTTTTGACAAAATTAAAAGGAATAATCACTTTTAACTACTACTTTTTTAATTAAATGTTTAATATTAGCTCATTGTCATTTGATGATTCATCTAATTTATCTGACAAAAAAACGAACTACTAAACCTTATCTCAAGTTAAATAATATGGGTCCCACCATATAGAAATGTAATTAAATTGCACCGGAAAGGCTGGAAACCACTGACAAATTGAAAGTTACGGGGGTTGCATTCACATACTCTCCCCCAGGCTGTGATCCAACACGTACTTCGCTCACATTGGACGAACATCATTGTATTAGTACTCTTCCGGTCTTTATTATAATACCCAATTTGATTTTTTATTTGGTCCTAATTATAAGACCCAATCCATTTTCTCTCTTATATTTATGCTTTTTTCCAAGATAATCCTTCTAATAATGATAGTTTTAGCCAATATACTTAATTAGCAGAATATTTAGGAATAAAACACTTATTTATTATAAATAACCAACTTAACTTACTTCCTTATCTCCTCAAATAAGTCAATTGGGTCTTATAATTAGGACGGAGGAGTAGTTTTTCAGCTAACGGATATGCTAAAAAAACTTTTTCATGACCCTTCTTAACAACCCGTTGCAACGGAAATCTCAATTGTAAATTAAGAATTACATTTTAAATTTACATGTTAATTAATGGAAATTCCTGAACTTACATTGTTTAAATGGATATTTATAAACTTTGAAGAAGAAAAAACTGTCGAGGATCTAATTGTTATTAAAGTACTAATGTTTTGGAACCTAGTGATCATTCTCCTAACATCTAAAGTTTTATTTGTGGATTTTATGTTTTTCTACAATTTGTATTTTGTTGAAGGAAAGGGACATTTTAAGATTTCAAGAAGAGAAAAAATATTTTCCTCAAAGTGAATGAGAAAAGACCTTTAACTATGACATTAGTTTAGAAGTTGAAACACAAAAAAAAAAAAAAAAAAGGAGCTTCATCCTTAAGTCTCAGAGCGTTTCTCGTTTAAAAAAGTAGTCTTGGTCTTGGAAGCTGCTTTTGTATTAATATTATTTCTGTCATTTTCGGCCCCCACAAAAGTCTTCGTAGCCGTTTGATCCAATTAATAATATACTTTTTTTTTTGGGGAAAAGTTTGCTTCTAAAAAAGTTCATATACGATTTATTTATTTAAGGGTTGATTCATTTCCTTGAAACTTAAAATTATTTCTTGAGTAAATATATTTTAAATAAAAAAATGACAAAAAAACCTGCTGAACTTTAAAATGACAAATAAGTAATTTGACATATTTTAAGTAATTAAAACCATTACAAGAGTAATCTCTTTTTAAAATTTAACAAGTATTTTTCTACTTCCGGTTTTAAATATAAAACCCATTTTAATATAATTTGTATAAAAACAAGTCTTATATTAAAATGAGTTTATATTTAGGACCGAAAGAATATTATTTTTTAAGACACTTGCCCTCGTTTTATTTCTTAATGTCAAAATTGTTAAAGGTGCCTCTCTTGATATTTATTTCTTCATTGGCAAAGAAACAGCATTTTAAATACTTTTTTTAACTCTTGTTTCTAGAGTTTTTTTTTTTTATTATTTGCTCACCTTATAATTCCATTCATGAACTATGAATATAAATTGCGCATGGATTATGGACCACGTAGGTAAAACATAAGGTGGTTTATTTTCACATAGTATTAAATTAAATACCAAACTTGCTTTGTAATTTTTGTGATTCATTGCTCACAATTAGCTGTTCTCCAGTTGGAGACACAATTTTTTGCCGACACGCACTTACAGTACATTACCTCCAACGTTAATTTTGGGGGCCAGACATAACCCGTAACTTTCATTCTCCAATGTTTCTTCCAAACCTACCTGCCCGCACGTTAACAAGATAACAAATTTAAACCTTTTTGTGTATGAGAAAATTATATTAAAAAAATTATGTGCCCCACAATATTCAAATATGATTTAGTAATATTAGATTTCAGAAAATTGTCCAACAAATGATAATAATTATTACTCCTTTCAGTTCTTAACATAAAAGTAACACAAAATTAATGAAACCAGTTAAATTAGCTATTAGTAAGACAATTGTGTTGATTCACTTGAAATTGTCTCCCTAATCATTTCTTATGATTATTACTTCTAGATGGAATCTCTCTTAATATATGCAATTAACATAAATCGTTGGGAAAATAACATAAATATAAGAAATAAAGTGAATTGATATTTTATATTTACGAATAAATCTGAAATCTAACCTTTCTTATATTAAAAGCATGGAGAAAATATTAAATATATAATATTTCATGTAACATAGTTAAACAACTTATGCTAATATAGCAACATCTATGTACTGAATTTATAGATGACTCTGGAAAATCGATTGCCAAGAAGTGAATATAAGGTGTTGAAAGTTTCCTTGACCTTGCCGTTGATACTAAACCTAGAAGGTGAGATCATCAATCACATCCTTAAAATTTTTGTATGGATCTTAAATGGATTTGGATTTACGTGTGGGAGGAAAGTGGGAGTGAGTAAGATTAGTCAAATTTAAAGGGATAAAGAAAGCTAAAGTTCATACCCTTTTTTGTTTTTATAATCAACCGACCATTTTATCCCTTTACCCTCTAACACTAACATCCCAGAAACACCTCAAGCCCTGTGATTTTATTTTAGTATTTTTTTTGTTTCTTTTCGGAGCAAAATAGAATAGAATCGCATGGTTGATATTCCTCGTCCAGAAACTCCTTAAATTACGGTTTGGTGTGTACAAAAACTAACTATTTGGATTTGGATTTGGATAGCTTGTCTTAATCACTGTTAATTACTAATCAATTTCTCGCGTATTACCCAGCAGCAACCTCAAGTCAAAAGCTAAAAGATAAAAGCGTCCTTTTCCTTGTATTTTTTTTTCCTAAGGAGGGTAAGATCATATCTGAAAATCTTGACCATAATATAACCAAACCCACCAATTTACCAATATTTATACTCATTTTTAAAATTGTGACGATATATAAATTTTTCCAACAAGAGCATAGCTATTTTACAAATACAGTTTCAAATTTAAAACTTTTAACTAATTATTTTTATTTTAGACTACATACATGTTAAAATTCTTCTTAAAAAAATAAAAGTAAAAAATTAAATCGGGACAGACCATGTCTGGGTGATCGTCACCCTTTCCACTCGTTTGCAGGGTTTTGACATGCAGAAACCACATTTGAGGTGTGTTTTGGCTTATTAGCTTCAGTAGGTTTTTCCCTGGAGGAGAAATATGGGTCCGTTTCTTCCTAGAAGCTAAATGTAGGGTGTTGTGTAATGCCACATGTTACATCATATGAAGAAATATATCCTACAAGCGACCTGAAGACATTTGATTAATTGTCTTGACCACCATAAAAAATAACTAATTTCACTGTTCAAAATTGATGTTTGAGTGTCATGGACACCAATTTATCTTAATCCTGGCTTTTTATCCCTTCGAAAATAAAAAAGAAATTATTGTAATTTGGTATTTATGTTGTATTACCTCATAAATTAATACTCCTTCTGGTTATAAATGTAGAACTCATTTTGTAATATAAATTATAGTACAAAATGAGTTTTACATTTAACAAGGACCGAACGAGTACATCGTAAACCATGAGAATATTTCATCCTAAACATTCCTCTGATGCCCCATGGTAAAGAGCAAACAACTCAGTAAAAAGTGAGGTCCTCCAGTGAAAAAAAGCAGAAAGAAACACATTCACTTTTCATCGCTATCCCTAGAGCTTAGAGCACTACTATTTTTCTTGGACCAGACGGTATCATTCGTTTTCCTCAAGTTTGTAAGTCGATTCTACTTCTCTACTGTATGGCGAAACATTTATAGGCATACTGCTAAAGAACAGAGAAGCCAGCCATCTCTAAACAAATCAAGACATTAATCTGAATGGCCTCTTCAAGACGATGATGCCATCTTAACCAAAGTGATAAATATTTCATTATAAACAGCAGAAACAGTAGATCCCCTTATTGGTGAATTGAAAGCTGATCATACAGTGAGCTTTTATGCCCTGTCATCTCCCTATGATCAAAGTAGTGACCCATCGCTATGAAAAGGCAAGAGTCTTAACAACCTATTTAGATGTATAAGAGACCCAACAGCACAATGCATATCTATAGTTGACCGCTAGTGTTCATAGAAAATACAAAGTTGAGGCAAAATTATCATATTCCGCAAGCTTGCCTGGCTTATCCATTGCTCAATAGAGTTTCTACTTTCCAGCTCCACTATGAATAAAGAAATATAAGCTGGGGAAATGTAGTAGTTAGTGTGTGCTGATCCTCATGAAAAATTGTATTTATAGCTGAGAGTAAAAGAAAAAGTCATTAACTTTATCTAAAAACTCTACTAATTACAGTCATTATACAACACCTAAACAGTAAAATCTGCAGTCATATACTAGCCATCATGAAGCTAACAATCCCACCATAAACATATTATATCCAAAATCAACTTCACATTATTATATTAGATTAATTTATTTCTACTCTTCCTTATCACCTAATTATTTAATAAGGAAAACTTTAACCTCAATTTTCTGTACAATAACGCAGTTGTCATTTCCAACATGAAATCGCACTTCGATCATGCGTTAATACCAAACTCGCCATTCCGTTAATTGATCATGGTGGGCTGAGATAATTCCATGCCTTCATAAATTTGCAGACCTTCTTCCATTTTGACCCCCTATCTCCGGAACGATGAATTCGCGGGCGATAGCCGTGATTGTGGTATTTTATTTCGCTCCTCTGCTTGGGCATTCGGGTTTGACAAAGCCAACGGAGGACCCGTGCGATCCCAGAACGAAGCGGGATCCGCGGACCCTCCGGTCTGATCAGATCACGGTTCTGATCAACGGCTACTCCGAGTCCCGCATTCCTCTTCTCCAATCAATCTCCGCCACATACTCTGCATCGCCGCTGGTATCCTCCGTGCTAATCCTCTGGGGAAACCCCTCAACCCCACCCAACGTTCTAACCCACCTTGCCCACAATCTCTCCATCTCCTCCCTCGGCTCAGCTTCAATCTCCCTCATCCGCCAGCCATCTAGCTCCCTGAACGCCCGATTCCTTCCTCGATCTTCCATCGAGACCCACGCCGTCCTGATCTGCGACGATGACGTATCGGTGGATCACAAGTCATTCGAGTTCGCCTTCCACGTCTGGGCATCCAATCCTCACCGTCTCATCGGCCTCTTCGCCAGATCGCACGATCTGGATCTGTCGAGGAAAGAGTGGATCTACACGGTACACCCGGACAAGTACTCAATCATACTGACCAAGTTCATGATACTGAGAAGCGAGTATCTGCACAGTTATAGCTGCGAAGGTGGGGCTCCGATGGCGGAGACGAGGAGGACCGTGGATGAGATGCGTAACTGTGAGGATATCTTGATGAACTTCGTGGTGGCCGATCGGACGAATGTGGGGCCCATATTGGTGGGAGCAGAGAGGGTTAGGGATTATGGAGATGCAAGGAACGATGACGAAGGTACTGGAGAGAAGAAGAAGAAGAAGAACAAGGGAGTGAGAGAAGTGGGATTGAGCAGCAGGAGAGGCGAGCACAGAAGAAGAAGAGGAATGTGTATAAGGGAGTTTCACAGGGCGCTGGGGAAAATGCCGTTGAGGTATAGTTTTGGGAAGTTAGTTAATTCAGTTAGTGAACAGGGATTGTGCCAAAAGGGAGGGAAATTGGTGTATTGTGACCAATAATTTTTACCCTCGTATGTTATTTAAAACAAGTTTACAAGCTCTTGTGCTGTGGTTATATGTATTGAACCAGTAAAATTCAAGATAGAAAAATAAACAAGCCATGTATAAAAACATTTCTTTCCAAAATATTATGTCATATAAAGTTAAAAAAGCAAGTTTTTTTTTTTTTTTACCCGGTATAAAACTAGAATTAGTTAGCCTTGTGTAATTATTGCTTCCCGTCCTAGATGTAAGAATAAGTAAATAAGTTTATTTTTGTTCTAAATATTAAACTTCAATTCATTTTATCTTTCAAATTTATAATTTTTTTCCCTAAACTTTTATTGATTACCCATATTAAGTGGGCTTATATCTAGAGAGTAATTTTCAATACAAATAATCAAAAGGTACTTCAAGAAAATTAATATACATTTTTATAAATATTTAACTTAATTAATTTTCTTAACCTCTACCAACTCAGGAATATAAGGGCTAGCCTTTTATATGTATTTTATTTTTTATTTTACCAATACGTGCACAATGGGGGATTGATCCGGTGAATATCAGGAATAAGATGAGAATAAAGACGTAACCAAAATAATGCACTTAACAACAGTTATTATCGATTGTAGAAAAGAATTAAACTAATTTTTTAAGAGAGGAATGTGCTAAATCATCTATGTGCCCCATCTGCAAAATGAGGCCTGAATCAGTTGAACACCTATTTCAAGGGGTTGTGGTGGATCCTTTCAAAGTCCAAAACAGAACACTATTTCAAATGAGCACTCCTCATATGAGACTGAGGGATCAGAGAGAGTAGAAGATGGAATGGTCAACAGCACCAAGAGTTATCTACAGCTCCTTCTTCTTCCTCACATTTACAATATAAAGGGCCAAAAACTTTTGCAGAGAGCTCTGTCAATTATTCTGTCAAGCTCAAGCAATGTAACGGGAAAAGAAAGACTCACTGTCTTTACGGGAATAATCAACTTTGCAAGACATATTTGATGTTATGGACTACTTTAGACCTATTGTTCTGTAATATTTCGTTTTTTTTTTTTTAATTATGATATTGATCGTTTTAAAGAAGGGTATTGAAAGAGATGGCATTTCATAAGACCATTTTTAGTCTGTTCCCTATAATCACTCTAAAAAAGATAATAGTGCCGGACGATATCTTTATAAAAATAATGGTTTGCTGTATACAATTAAGAGACGGGTAAACTGTTCATCTGTGATGCATAACTTTTTCCAAGAAGCATCACTATTTTGACCATTCAATTGCATTTTATAATATTCGGAGTCATTTTCAGCGTTTTGAAATGTCTAGCCAAGTTTGAGACGCGTTTCGGCTTTTCGCAAATTCAACCTAAAAATAATTACCAAAATTTTAAAAAAAAATGACAAATGCTGAAAATATTTGTCAGTTCCTTCGTAGAAGCTTCAGCTGTGCGGTAGCAAAACTGTACGAAATGTATAGTGTTGTAGAATGCCACGACATGTTACATCATATTAATAATGTATCCCATAAGCTACCAAAAGATATTAGACTAATAATCGTCTTTACCACCACAAAAAAGAGCTAATTTCAATATTCAAATATTGATGGTTTGAAAGCCACTAACACCAAATTATCCAAATCTTAACTTCTACGAAAATGAATTCTCAAACTCTGCTACATAATATCTTAAATTCATAACTGATACAAGCTCAAACCATTTACATATCTTATCCAAAACATCCCTCTAATTCCACATGGTAGAGAGCAAAGAGCTCATATTACCGGCGGAAAAAAAAAAAAGAAAAGAAAAGGAAAGAGCTAGCATATAAGATGAGGTCCCCCAGTGAAAATGCAGAAAGAACACATTCAGTTTTCATTACTATTCTCAGAGCTCTTTTATTTTTCTTTGAACATACTGTATCACTCGTTTTTCTTTAGTTTATACTTTGATTCTACTTCTCCACTGTATGGTGAAACATGGTATGCATACTGCTGAAGAACAGAAAAGACAACCATCTCTAAACATATCAAGACATTCTGAATTGCCTCTTCAAGGTGCTCCACATCTAACCAGAAATGATGAGATCGAATAACCCCTAGAGCCACCAAAATCTCCAGCACAACTCCCTGCGTATGATCAAAGGACGTTATCCTATGTTAAACAGAACTCAGATGATGATGCCATATTAACTGCAATGATTTCATTACGAACAAACAAAGGAAAACTGATATGATGCTGAAGAAGGGCTAGATAGAAGGTAAAGCAATAACAGGGAAACACAGGAGACACGGATATTGGTGAATCGAAAGCTGAATTATAGTGAACTTTTATGCCATTACACTGCAGACATATCAATAATTACAGATTCACATCTAAAAGAGATCCAACTGCACAATGCATCTAGTTGAGCGGTAGCGCTCATAGAAAATACAATTTGGAGCTAAAATTATGCTCAGCAAGTTTGCTTATTCACTACTTGGGAGAGTTTCTCCCTCCACTATGAATAAAGAAAGACAAGGGTGGAAAATGTAGCTAGCAGGTAGTGGTCTACATTGTATTTATCGCTCGAAAGTAAAAGGCAGTCATTAAACTTCACTACTTACAGACATCATACAACATATAAACAGTTGAAGCTACAGTCATATACTAGTCATCATGCAGCCAACATTCCCACTACACATCCTATCCAAATTCACTAAAAGAGGATGGTCCTTGTGGTTTTTGCTTTTCTGTAGCATCATTTCTACAGGTTAGCTCTCTCATTCTCACACACACACACACCTTCTGCACATCTCCAGGTGGTCTTTGAACTCAGTTTATATGTCGAAAATAAAGGATAGCAAAATTACCTGCCAAAAGCTGAAGAAAACAATCCCTTTGATGCACAAGAATTTTGCAAGTGGCTTGTGTGGTTCCAGTTCCTTTGCAAACACATGGTAAAAGATGACCAGAGAATACAAGGCCAATGAAACAGAAATGTTGAGAATGATGGTGAATGTCCAACTCAACCAGCTTGGGTAAAACCCAAGTAGTTGTAATGTTATCATCAATATGGAACAAACTGGGCGGATGACAACAAACTGCCATGTCCAGTATTTCAGAAGCTTCAGCGTGTTGTGGTTCAGCCGAACAGTGCGAGGCTGCAGAACGTCAATATTATAATATAGTAAATTCTATGACATCAGCTATTACATAGAACTGCTATGTATCTACTGCACAGAAATCTGATAGGTTGATAGTGCTTTTCATCATAAAAAGGTATTAACGTTGATAAAATGTGCAAGATTTAAGTGTCAATAAATATTCCAGATAAAATGCTTCTACTGATGAATGGTACTTACATATAATAAGAAAATTCAACAAAAGAATCAAATCAGAACACACTTTCAATGATTTTTTTCTTGTTCAACAAATTTACAAACTACAACTATGTGCATAAATGCACAATGTACCTGAAAAATTGTCATTGGGAATGAGTGGTGCATTTCCCTCCCTTTAATCTCATCAGGCACAATGTTTCTGCTCATTGATATGTTCAAGTAACTATACATCAATGCCATAAATTTAGCAATCACCTGAAGAAAGAACCACATAGCATGTTCTGATAAGCCAACAAAAGTAGCATCTTGAAAGTCACAAAGCCAGATGTTTTAATCAGGGAATGTTACTTACCAGCGCTTCATAGCATTCTTTCACTGAGTCCAAGAACAGAAAAAATACTTTGCTTCCCTGGACATCCAAGAGGCCCACAAATGAGTCAACTGCATATATGGGAGCCATAAGGATAATAATTATGATGGCCTTTTGCTCTTTAGGGTTCTTCCAGTAGAAGAGATGTTGCGATAATAGCTGCACTGTGAAATGCATGGAGGCCATCACACAAAATGCAGACCCCATCACAGTTAGTTGTTCAGGACTCAACGAACTGAGATCCATTGATTGGATAAAAGATGAAACGTAATGATAGAATCTGCACAAGATCAGTTCCAAAGTTCAGTTTATCAAGTGAGTTGAGAAATATTTAGACAGTCTCACAGACCATGTATTCAGGTCGAGAGGCCAGGAACCTACTGTGGAATCAAATGCGCAAGCTCAAATTTTATACAGAAAGACATATTTACCCCGCAACTACCTCCTTATGAGATTTATGTAATGGAATATATTCAACAACTGGAATTCCTCATATTCACTTAATCGTTTACAATTCAGCTATGCAGAGCTTATCAGATAACCAAGTAGGAAATGAGTTTTTGCCATCACTGCTATTACTAGAGAGAATTGTTTGCAAAAAGATTAAAAAAGAAGCCCCTTTCATCTCAGAAACTGAAGGAGGATGATGCGCAATATGATAGAAACAGGAAGATTATGTACAGGGGCCCAAAATATTAGAATTGCCTTTCAGCATCAACACAGCTGCTGTGATTTGCTTTTAATCGTGAAACCATTAGGTCAAATGTCAGGCTAATTCTTCGTATAAAGTTAATTGTATCCAGCTTCTCTTAAATAAACCAAACATGATCTATGAAACGATGGAGGCGATTCTAAAGTAAGTGGAGAGCACTCACCCTCAGACCGAGCTGATCGAACAAATTTGACAGTGCTCTGCTTCTTTCCGCTGCAGTGTTTTTGGTCAAGACCTCTGCAATATATCTTCTTCTTATTCTTGTTTTTTCCCATACAAAATTAGGTAATAGTCAATTTAATTATGGGCTAAGGTGCACCCACCATCCTGAATTATTTACTCAGGTGTGTCCAGTGACTTAAAGTAGAGCTGGGAATCAGGGCCAGCCCTTCAAGGCTGACGGACTTAAAAGGACCGGCCCTCCAGGGCTGAAATTTTAAAAATATCCCAATTTGCTAGGCCCGACCCTTAAGCTACAGGGTCAGGACCTGCCCGCGGGCTTTTAGTCCGTTTGAGAAAAAATACTATTTTTATATTTATCATATTTTTTTATAAAAATATAAAATAAACCAATAAAATTATTAATAAAAGACATAAATATGAATAAAATTAAGTCACAAATATAAAATATCATCATATATAAATATTCATCAACATGTAAGAACATCTAAAACATTCATTAACAAGATAACAACATCTAAAAGTTTTATCTATAATATAATTGTGCAATAAATAAACACTATCATTAATGTTTTGAAACTTCATCATCACTATAATTAATTACTTTTCTTTATAAGTATGTTTTTCTTTCGTAACAAAAATATCAAGTTTTTCTTCTTTATAAGAATTTTATTTTTAAATTTTGCAATCTAACTATTATTTTACTTTAATGTGAGAAACATTGTTGTTGAAACTCATGAATTTCTAATTCAAATTATAGAATTACAAGTCATATAAATATAAAAATATTCTATTACCAAATATATATATAGTTTAAAAATATCAACGCATATAATATAAATCAAATCATTATTAAAGTCCAAATTAATCCATTTTTTAAAAATTTAATTGAATAAATTATTGTCTAAAACTAAATTTAATTTTAAAATGATAATAATAACTAAATATTTGAAATATTATTAACAATGTAAAAAATTAATAACATTAATATTATATAAAAAAATTTTAAAAATAAAAAAATTATAAAAGGGCTTAAAAGGGCCGGCCCTTTTAAGCCTTCGGCTCTCCAGGGCCGGCCCTCCAGGGCTTATTTTTCATTTTAAGAGAAAAATATCAAACCCGACCCTCATAATTTCAGGGCCTAAACGGGCTCGGCCCGTTTTCCTGGCTCTAGCCTAAAGTAATTTTGGATGTATCCAGTGTTCTAAACTAATTAAAATGGTGCGTCCATATCTCAGGCTAACAGAAATGTTATGTTTAACTGTTACTTTCCTAACTCAGTTTAAAGTTGACCCCAAATATTCTAAATGATAGACATATGGACATTTGATATGTATTATTCTTACTCAAAATTGAATTTATTTCCTTCCTCTTCTTCTAAATAAATTGACTTTTGAGTAAGAATAATACACATCGGGTGCCCATGTGTCTATCATGTAGAATATTTGGGGTCAACTTTAAGCTGAGTCAGGAAAGTAATAATTAAACATAACATTTCTGTTAGCCTGGGATATGGATGCACCATTTTAATTAGTTTAGGACACTGGATGCACCCAAAATTACTTTAGGCCACTGAACGCACTTTGATAAATAGTTCGGGGTGCTGGGCGCACCTTAACCCTTTAATTATTTATATCAATATTAAATCAAATATTCATTTATTATTTATTAAATTAACGTTTTCTTACACTTACACATTAAGCACTTTTTACTTTTTTTTAATCCTAAAAAAATTGAATAGTTTCCTTACGCTGCACCTGAGTTTCATAGGAAAAAAAAAATCCAATGATTTAATAGAGAACTTTTTTTATCATAATTTTTTTTATTATTGACTGACCTTGCCTTTGCTTTTTTATTTGGGGCCAACACAACTTTTCTATTCCTCTTTATTAATATTGAATTTTAAAGATAAAGGGCAGCTAAATATTTTCTTTTATATTTTTCCTTACTATAAACAACTAGCCAGGAAACCACTTTGCAATTTATATAGATCAAGTACTTGATCTTTTCTTGTGAATGAATAATATCACGGTTCAGCCATCCAAACCCCTATAAAACACAGAAATGCATTCCACTTTCCTTAACTAAGCTTCTTACATCCAAAGGGATAAAACAATGTATATTAAGAGCAAAAATTATTTATTTATTTTTAAATTACAAACAAATAACTGCATGCGATTTTATATAAAATTGTTGATTGGTGATGTTAGTAACTTCTTAATAGTTTAATTTCGCTGAAGCTGTTGGTCAAAAAATTGTTAAAACCATTCTGTTTAGAAGAATTCGCAAAATATGAACAACTTTTATTCGTTTTACGTTGCATGCTTGATGCTCCGCACCCCCAACAACCCCCCCCCCCGGCCCAAAAAAAAACCATTCTTTTTAAGATTTTCCCTTTTATTTGATTTTTCATGTAAATTTAAATATATTAAATCCAATACTTATATAAACTTTGTATTAGTTTACTCTTATAATTTCTATGGTGGGTAAATTGGGATTGGAAGTCAACGTTTTGAAAAGTCTGTTTGGACGACTAGACTGGGATAGATATTTTAAAAGGAAAGCTAACGAAAAATTTCAGAATCGAAGCACAGCTGCCCAGTGATAAGTTCAACCCATTTGCTGCAACTTGTTCGATATGTTCTTCAACAATCAACATCACGTTCTCAAGTAAGCTTAAAGCTGAGCTTTCTCACGTTTCGTTCATCGAGGATTCTTAATGATCATTCCCAAGAATATTTACCTTCGTGTACTTAGGACCCATTTATCCAGTCGATGCTAAAAATGCAGAACATGCTTTAACACAAACATGATTCCTTAGCTCCTTGCTATATACTGGTCCCGAGGTTTCATGCTTCTTGAATTGTCTGCAACTGATTATGGATGTTGTTGGATCTTTAGCAAGCATCCTGAGCTGCTTGTTCTCTCAGAACTCACTGCAACAATCGCTTGAACGACAGTGTAGGCATCTTAGAAAACCAAGAAAGAATTTGAACAAGCTAAAAGATTTAGTGGAACAGCTAGATGCTCGGAAATCATATGTGAACACTAAACTAGATCAAATGTGGCTGGGAAAAGGGATGAATCCACGGGAAGAGGTGAAGCTATGGATAAAAAGTGTTGATCGAGTTAAAATTCAAGTGAGCAGCCTCACGGAGAATAACAATGGATGTTCCTTCAACTTTGTTTGTTCACGAATAAAATTCGGAGAAGTAGTAGAAGAGAAGATCAGTGAGGTTAAAGAGCTTCTTGACAAGGGTCAGTTTTGGATGATTCGGTGGCTGAAAACTTGCCTAAGGTAGGGTACACTCTTCCTGCATCTCCATTAATGGAGTGTGCCACAACGTTGAAGAGTTTAACGAGGATCTTGGAATGCTTATCACGAGAGAGTGTGAAAAGGATTGGAGTTTATGGGATGGGAGGAGTGGGCAAAACAACTATCATGACAGAAATCAACAATCGTCTTTTAGAAGGGAGAGATTTTGATCTTGTCATGTGGGTTTCTGCACCAAAAGAGCCAAGTCTTGCAAAACTACAGAAGGGTATTGGAGAGAAGCTGGATTTAGATCTTTCGATGATTGATGATGATGTTACTAGAGCAGCCAAGCTATTTGAGGCTTTAAACAGGAGGAGGAAATATGCACTGATTCTGGATGATTTATGGGAGCCTTTCTCTCTTGAAACGGTTGGAATACCGATACCAACAGTCGAAAATGGTTGCAAGTTGGTGATCACAACGCGATTGTTGAGCGTTTGTCGAGGTATGGAAACAGATGAGGACGTGGAAGTGAAGGCCCTTCAAGATGATGAGGCATGGGATCTCTTAAGGTATAAAGTTGGACCAGTAGTGTCAAATTCCGCAGAAGTAGAGGTGATTGCAAAGGAGGTGACAAGAGAGTGCGGAGGTTTGCCTCTTGCTATTGTCACAGTAGGACGAGCCTTAAGAAATGCTGCTGATGTATCAGAGTGGGAGTGTGCATTAGATGAGTTAAGAGCCTCAACAGCGAATATTGAAAGGATGGAAGAAGCAGTCTTTGCACATTTGAGATTTAGCTATGCCAAGCTAAAGGATGACACAAGCAGGTCTTGTTTCCTCTTTTGTGCTTTATACCCTGAAAGTCATCAAATTGATACTAATGAGCTGATGGAATATTGGATGTGGGAAGGTTTATTGGGTTATGTTGGAAGAATGGCTGCAATCAAGAGGAGGGGGAAAATGATATTGAATGAATTAAAACATGCGTGCTTGTTAGAAGGTCTAACTCAAAATGCGGTGGAATTCGTTAGAATGCACGATTTGATCAGAGATATGGCTATTACAATCATGAGAACGAGCCCTCACTGCATAAGTAAAGCGGGGACTAGAATGACAAAACATCAATGGATGGAGGAATGGGCAGAAGATGTTCAAAGGGTCTCACTTATGAGAAATGACTTGAAATATATTCCCTTCAATTACAACCTCATGTGCCCTAGACTTACTTCCCTGTTGTTGCAATTCAACTCATTTTCTGAAAATATATCCCATGAATTCTTCGAAAATATGCAGTTTCTGAAAGTTCTGGATCTCTCCTATACTGGGATTGATTTCTTGCCTAACTCAGTCTCTAATTTAGAGAATCTATCTGCTTTGTTATTGAGTAACTGTTGGAATTTATCAACAGTTCCTTCTTTAGCAAAATTGAATAAGTTGATGGTCCTTGACCTCTCCTGCTCTCCAAGGATGAAAGAACTTCCGAATGGGATGCAAAATTTGGGAAACTTGAGACGCTTAAACCTTTCCAAGACTGGAATTGAAATCTTCCCATTTGGATTAATATCCAAATACACCCTTTTGGAAGACTTGCTGATAGGTGGTTGTGGTAGCTTGTGGGGATCAATGACAGTCAAAGCAATTAGCGGTGGAGCTTCCATAGAAGAAGTCATTTCCTCAAATCTGTCTTCTCTTGAACTAGACTTGTGGAATACAGATGTGTTTGATCAATATGCCAAATCTGATCATTGGGTTCAGCTGGATAAGTTCAGGATAACAATTGGGCAGCCCCAAGTACAGTTTTGTGAAGAGAGAAGCTTAGCTTTTAGTGGAAGATTTGTTCTAAGAGGAAATCCAGTTTCTCTACCACCAAATACCTTAGAGCTGCATTTGGATGACTGTGCTGATATTAAGAATCTAAGCATGTGCCTAGTGAATGTGACACAATTGAAATCCTGTAAAATCAGGTGGTGCGATGACATCGTATGCATAATTGAGTCAGAGGAAGAGGAAAATACTTTATCCATGTTAGAAAGGATGGAACTTTTAGTTCTAGGAAACTTGAAGATGATATGTAGGGACGTAGTGAGACCTGGCACTCTTATGAGCTTGAAGAGCATTACTGTGGAATACTGTCCAAAACTGAAGACTCTATTCTCAGGGCAGATTTTACTTCAACTTAAGAATCTCGAAGAAATTAGTGTCCGCAGTTGTACTGGTATGGAGTATGTGATGCAAGAAGAAGAGGGAGATTTCATGGGAGGTAATAATTTTGGAATTGAGTTTCCGAAGTTGAAGAGGATGAAACTGAAATTCATGCCCCTTTTGATGAGTATATATGATGGAACCATTATCTGCCCTTCTTTGAGAAGTCTTGAAATAGCATCCTGTGAAGCCTTAAAAAGGCTTCCTCTTGATCCGTTAACAACGCCTGCTCTTGAAGAAATCAAAGCAACCAGAACATGGTGGAACTCATTAGAGTGGGATCAACCTGATTTTAAAAATGCCCTGCAACCTTTCCTTATTGAAATTAGATTGACAAGTACGAGTGATAGATAAGAAGACCTGATGATCATGAGTGATTTGTTTTAGTAATTTTGTTGCTAGAACTTCAAAACTTTCCTAGCATAAGGAGTTAATACTTTATATGACTTTGTACAATAATGCCTCATCAAAAAGGAGTATTCTTTCAAAATAATGATAAAAAAAAATGCTCTATATGGTCAGGATATATTTATTTTACTAATTTTATTGCGTCCAGTTCAAGTTCTATATAGACATTTCCTAACATAATTTGTGGTGATACTAGTATGAGTTTCATGTTTGTGGACTTAGATTTAGTAAAAGGGGAAAACATTGAACCAGAGTCAAAGATCAAATGAAGTTAAAACCCAAGATGGAATTTGACAATTTAACCCATAAAGCGAATGGCCTAGCTCGTAAACAAATTGTGCATTCAAGAGTCATGTTGGTTATGAAGGAAAAGAGAAACTAGTGCAGATAAAAATATCCTTGGAGTTCTTGAAATCTTTGATAAAATATCTTTAATTTTCATTTTCATTTTTTAAGTCAATAGCAGCACTCCATTCTTTCTTGAATATGCACAACTCCATCATCTTCTGCACATAAAATCACCTAAGAGAATCCTCATGGATACAGTAGTTACATTTGCTGTATCGTACAGAATCAATTCATTACGGGATGCTTTATTTTTTAAAAAACCACCATGTAGCTATAAGCATTACAAATTCTTATGTGCACGGCACTAGTCTCCTCGATCATAGATAGAAAGAGGTCACAATGTCAAGAGCTTGGGTTGGAATGGCTTGTTCAGGTTCATGGAAGAAGCTGTCTTCCCAATATGTTTGCCGCTTTCCATTAGCCGATGAGCCTCTGCCGCTTCAGAGAGAGGAAATGATTTGTACACCACTGGCAATAATTCATTGCTGGTCACACATTCTTATCCATTGTTTTTGTTTCCCAAGCCAGCACCTGCATAGAAATTGACCATGTGATATAACTCAGGCTCATCTATAAACCCAGACAAAGTGCATAGTTCATAAAGCAACAGCAGCATAATGATATGAGATTGAAGTTATGTTGGGAAATGAATTAAATCACCCACGATGATACCTTGACCACCTGTTTCTTCCTCTACCCTCGCAACAAAGTCCGCTGTTTTGTAATTGATGCATGCATCAGCACCAAGATCCTTGCAGAAAGCTAATTTCTCTTCACTGTTTGCTAATCCATATTCAAAAAATGAGTGCTTGGCAAGCACTACTCAGAAGTTTCAATCAAAGAGATGCATGGTTAGCTCCATGAGACGGGCCAGTTTTAACGGATCTATTGAAGGTAGTTAATTTCCAGGGAAAAAGTTGTATAAAGGTTAATTTTCAAGAAAAAAGTTGTATAAAAACTACTGGACCAGCTGTGACAAATACTGTTACTCCATGATCTTCACCTGTCTGAATGGCAAATATACCAATTCCACCAGAGCCGCCATATACCTGAGAATTGAAGGATTCAAGTTAGCATAAACCATTATTAAGTCACAACTACAGACTCCAGAAAGGTCATACAGCACTGCCGACGAAAACAAATCCAGGCCATTTACCTGTACCTTGAGCAATCTATAATTTTGCAAAGATACTCCAGGAAGTATAGATACATTGATAGAAGATATTTCAAGTTATGAATGGATGTTATCCAATATTATATTTACATCCTTGCGAGTCTTAAAACTAATTCAAGCATGTCTTGCATTCCCTAATTAATGGTGAAGACCAAACGTAACACCCGAGTTGCTAAGTTCTATGTATACTACTAACCCAAACAAGAGTTAATTAAACAGAAGAATACAAAAAGGTACTGGTACGCTGCATAGCTTCGTTCAGAGTAGTAAGAATTAACAAGATGGGAGTCACAAGATATGCTGCATCCAATGACTTGGTTCAAAACAACACAGTTTTTGAATGTTAACTAAAAATATAATTTTCTCTTCATAGATTAATTATTAGACTCAAAATTTACTAAGAACGTTTCTCCTTTGAATAGCCGGCTCATCATAAAAACATTAGACCACACAGTACATGCAACCCCAGGAAAAGCAGCTGCATCCTTCAGAGAAACTGCAGGTGGAACGGAGAGAACTAGCCCAGCAGGAACTACCATTTTATTAGCATAAACCCCTCCACCAAGAAGAGTACATACCTATAAACCCCATCTATTTATTAAATCAGTTTTAATTTATTCATACACTACACGACTAACAGGTCTCCACCACCTCAGTAAAACAGAACCTTGAGGTTAATGCTGATCAAAGGAACATAAAGGAACCCAATAACCATATATTCGATCATCAGTCATCACTGAGGTTAAACGTATTGTCTTATTTAATAAGCTATCAAATTAAGCGTACTATAGCATAAAAACACACAAAGGTTATTCCTATGAAAGGCATATGCTCTGCTTGTTTCCAACTAAGAAAGGTCCATCATTCACGGAAACGGCGAAGGTATCACAACAAGCAATAGAATAACTTTCCATTTTTGAGAGACCCAACAACCAGGCACCTGGGATGCAATGTTCCCTTGATATGTTTCGCATCTCATCATTTTCTCAAAAAAAAAGTAGATTAAAGATATATCACTACCTTGCAAACCCAAAACTCAGAAGAATTAATGTTAAGTACCTGGCCACCGATTTTCCACCTGGAAACTTTTTGCCAACGGCTTCAACACTTCCGGAACACCCCGTTCCTGGGTAAGGGCACGCACCTCTGGGGGGTGGACACGAACCTTTCCTCTGAAGGCTATCGGCTCGATTCAGCGCGGTTACTGTTATTCTGATGAGGACCTCGTCGCCTCTGTCGCTGGAAAGTCACTCGCCGAAGGCAGAACTTCCTAGCAGCGTTACTTGTGTTCCTCCGCACGCATCATGGCAAAATAATACAGTGTCGTCTCCTCAACAACAATCACGCCGTCCTGATTGCCATACGACGTCTCGGTTTTCTCTGATCGGGATACTTTACGTTTGTTTAAAACAATGCCCGTGCTAATTTCATATTTTTATTAGACCTTTTTTTTCGTGCCAAAGTTTTATTAGACCTTTAGTGAATATATATTTTGTACAGATTATTATTTTTTTCAGGAAAAAAGAAACCAATTCAAAATTAAAAATATTCCGTCACATAGGAGATGATGTTCCGACATGAAAAATAAAAATAAAAAGAGATTAGTTTATGTGACAAGTAGGGACCATAAGCTCAAACATTTATGTTTAACAAATTCATGGTCGGAGCAATATCTTTCCAATATGCTTGCTGGTTTCCATGAGTCGATGAGCTTCTGATGCTTCAGATAATGGGAAGTACCTATACACAACAGGCTTCACCTTCCCTGAAGCAATGGCAGGCCACACATTTTTCTCCACCTCTCTAATAATCTCTGCTTTCTTTTCCGGACTTCTGAATCTCAAGCGAGCAGCTGTGTTCAAAATCACCACATGAAACGGTACTGTTTGCAGTTTGTTGACAATACAACTTGCTATATAGATTTGATAAAGAGATACATGTTATGCAACAAACAAAGAAATCAAATTATGGTAATCATCTATGACCTTTATATCCATGACTTTCCTTGCCTAGAAAGCAGGAGAATCTTGTAAGGCTAAAGTGATATTTAAAAAAATGCTGAATAAGGAATAATATTATGGGGAAGAATACTCTAACGAAGCTGAGGTGATACTCAGAGAAAATTCTTAGAATTGAGCTTATAATGACCTATGCAGGTCCAAAGGATTTGATGCCCATATAACATAACAATGGAAGATTTTGGACCATACCCTGTACTGTGAGGCGCCTTGTGAGCAAACTATTCAGATTTACTTCTCCTACAGCCCCACCCATTATGCTGATAAGGAAAAGCCTTCCATCAGAGTTTAAGCTGTCCAGGTTTCGCTGCAGGTAGGATGCTCCCATGTGATCCAGAATGACATCAACACCTGCAATTGGTAACTTCAGTATTCAATCTTCTCCATAACAAGCACGAGGGAAGTAACCTTCGTAGATAAAGAACAAGAATGTAAAGAAAAAGATTAAAAAAGTTGGGCTAAATGCAAAAGCTTCAATAGTTTTTCTATTTGATATAGAAAAATGCAAAAAAAAAGGTGATATACCTTTCCCGCCAGTTTCTTCCTTTATTCGAGCGACGAAGTCCTCTGTCTTGTAATTGATAACAACATCTGCTCCGAGATTTTTACAAGCAACTAGTTTTTCTTCATTTCCTGAAATTTAATTATTAAGATTCATGAGTATATGCAAAACTCAACATGTGTAATAAGATATAAGACAAAACAGAAGCAGAGTCGGACCTGCCGTAGTGAAGACTTTTGCTCCTTGAAATTTAGCCATTTGGATAGCAAATGTACCAATTCCACTGGAACCCCCATGAACCTAACCTTTCAGTCATTGGGTCAAGTCCTAATAACTACTATAAATTGATTTATTTAGCATGTCAATTTCAATATCATCCACCAAGATATGTTCTAAACAAAATCCAAACATGCTATGATGATTACTAGTCCTTAGACTATTTAAAGGAAAACTTGGCACGAATGACAGCACTATGGAGACTTGGCTATCTATCTATATATTAGCTACATATATATATATATATATATATATATATATAAGCAGCTCATTCTGATATTTGATCATAAGAATTTAACCTTACATGCTGAAAATCAGAAACATTCATAGTATTTATAACATTCCCCGCTCATCCCCAGCTTTCCAATGCCATATGATGCAATCATTCATTCAAAAACTATTTTGAGCTGGGCACAATTAGTTACCAAGAATGTCTCCCCAGCTGATAGTCGACTGGTCATAAAAACCGTTGACCAAACAGTGCATGCCACCTCAGGCAGGCTAGCAGCATCCTCCAAAGAGACACCAGGTGGGATAGGGAGAACTTGTTCTACTGGAACAGCTACCTTCTCTGCATACCCTCCCCAATGGAGTAAAGCACATACCTGCAGAAAAACAACAAAGAATCACAAGGCTCTTCGCACATATCAACAAGTCTTGCACATATATTTATAACAGAATTCTGTATACAAGACTCAGCTTCAATCGTTCTATCAAGAAGCTTAGACACACGGTGATTTCTCAAATTACATCATTTACATTAGTAAATCTGATTTACCTTAGCAAATATGAAAACACAGGAATTACCCATGGTATTTATGCATCAATGAAGAGTCAATTGAGTGCAACTCATCACTACCATGAACAACCCGAATCAGTCCCTTCAGAGATGACGCATTAACGACATTTTATCTTCGATCCCACTAAGGAAGTCCCAGCTTATCATCAAATAAGCACTACAATCTAGTATATGGGATGATCCGACCCTATTTTAGAAGTGTCTTGCTTCATAGATTATTGTCAATTTAATAAGAACACAAATGAAGTTCCAAGTGAAAATTAAAATGTACCTTGTCACCAATTTTCCAGCGGGTAACATTTTTACCGAGGGCTTCAATGGTGCCAGAGCATTCCATACCCAGAAAGGGGGCGTCACCGCTTGGAAGCTCATATAAGCCTTTGCGGTGGAAGGTATCGGCACGGTTCAAAGCAGAGGCAGCAACCTTTATGAGGACCTCATGGTCCTTAATTAATGGCTCTGCCACATCCCGTACCTGAAGCACTTCTGGGTCACCTGGTCTAGTGATCACCACCGCCTTCATTGCTTGTGTCGCACCAAAACAGACTACACCCTCAACAATGGAATTCCCCACTCCCTCTGTCTTACGCACACGCAAAGCTTTCTTTTTTATATTATTTTTGTAGGAATGGAATGCAAGATTGTGCCTCTTACTGTAGGGAAGAGCTTGGAAGGAAACAGTCAAGAGAGGCCATTTCATGCTACTTGTTAAAATGTGCGTTAACATGAACGAAGAGCCAGAGGGACATGATTAATTAGTACAGGGCAGCTCTGTTGTTAATATAAGAACTAGTTTGATTTTTATTTTATTTTTAAATATAAAATTTAATTTACTTTATCTTTTATATTTATATATTTTTTCAAAATAATCTTTGTAATAATTCTAATTCTAACTAATAATTGATTAGTAAGGATAAAGACAATATATATTTATTACAAATAATTAACTTAGTTAATTTTTTTAATCTATTTAAATTAGTTAATTATCTCTTATATTTAGCACCAGAACTAGTATTATATCTATGCATGTGTTATGTGTATATCACCGCATTGAGTCCCAATATTTTAATTTGTTGGCCCCTTTCTAGATAGTGTTGTGCATTAATAGTGTGCTATTTCTTAATTAACCAAGTGGCGTATCTCCGTTTTCTCATGGCCTCCTTTGCTCTCGGTTCAATTAACAATTTCACTGGGACTTCAGTCATGTTCCTTCTTCTCTCCCTATACATTATGGATAAATGATCTTACTTGGTCCCTTTGGTACCAAAGTATGTAAAATGTACAAGCTTTCTAAGTCTCGCGTTAAATAAAAATTGAAGGGTAAGTGCGAGGATAGGCAAGTAAAAATACATTTCGTATTTCAAAAATAAAATAAAATTCACTTAATTCTCTTTTAATAACAAATGTCAATATAATCTGCATAACTTTAATCAAATCACGCAGAGAAGAAGGAATTTGCAATTGTTTGATTATGAAAAGTGGTAATTTGATTGTCCAAAATAATTGGTAAATGGGCAAAAATAGTAAGGAAAAAAAAAAGCATAAGCAAAAATAAACAAACAAGCTAAAAGGTAAAAACAAAGCAATAGAGTCAATTAAATCATGTTGAAATAATTAAAATCAAAATGAGATCTATATCCACTCTAGCTTTTCTTTTTATTCAAAAATCTAATTGGACCTCTTGATTTGAATAGAAATTTATTAAAAATATAAATATAAATATAAATATTTTAATTAGATTTAATTGAGATCTTTTCCTCAATACACTCCGTTGGGATTAATAGAGATGAGGACAAATGAATTCTATTTTCTTAGTTGTGTTTCGATGGCAGAGCCAAGCGTCATCCAAGGTTAATATGAAAGGAGCATGGTAGCAGAGTGCACGGCAAGGCAACCGATTCCTTCTTTCTCTTTCTCCGGTTCTCATTGTTGCGCTGTTATTTCAAATTCCGGACCGCAGAGAAAAACGTGTTGTTTGTTTATTACAACAACGTGAAGCGAGGGCAGAGCACTAGAATGGAAAAGAGGCCGACAACTCTAGCATCAAGGGAAAATGGAAGATGTAACATACTTTTTGAGGAAAAAAAATTATAATAAAATATATATAAATAAAATAATATTTTATTTAAAAAAAACCATCTTTTCCACCGAATTGTATTAAATGGAAGAAAGAATTTTGGAGAGTTGTAGATAAAGAAGAAAAAATGGGGACTGGGTGGTTGGAAGATAAACGAAAATAGAATAAAATGAAGAGCAGGAGACAAAAGTCGAGCAAGGCGCAGGAAGAGAGAGCGTGAGAGAAGCAGAATTATTAGTGTTTTAAAGGGTAATATAAGTTTTAAAAATCATTTAGATACACAGCTATATTTTTTTATTAAATTTTCTTTATGAGTATTTTCTATATATTTAGAGCATTATATTATTAGTATCATTATAATGTTTAGAGAAAATTTTAATATCTAAGTATGAAATAAATATAGAGTTTTGACAATATATGATCGTAGAAATTTAAAGATACATTGTTAAAAAAATTTAATCAGTTTATATTTGTTCCTTGATAGTTTGAGAATTTTAAATTAAGATTTTAGTTGAAAAATTTGTCATTCAAGACATACAAAATGTTTTTACCTATTAAATTTAAGTTAAATAATTTATTTGAGTTATTTAATGTATTACTAAGGTTTTAATTGGTTGGAATATTGAATAAGTCAAATATATATAGTTGAAATAATTTTTGAAAATTTAAAAAATTATAAATTGAGAATTTTATGAAATTAAATAAAGTTTAGGTTTGTTTATAATTCATAGAAGTTGTATAGTTTGAGGAAAATTTTAAATGAGACTATAATAAATAAAAATATAATGTGAAGTATTTTGATTTTGGGCAAAAAATATATATACTTAAGTTATTAAATTTAATATTGTTTGGTATGAAAAAATTTTATTCGCAAATAATATTATATCTATATTAAATAGCTAGATCTAGGAGAGTTAATATATTTTTGTAATTTTAATTTAGATGGTAGTCTTAGAATTTTAGAGTAGTTTTGGAATAATTTTGAGTTTATTAATAAATATTTGTGTGCAATTTTGTAGACTCTTATTGAGAATTTTGGAGTATTGTGATTATTTGTAAGTTAAAGAGTAGTAGATAATTCTGAAAATTCTTGTATGTACATGTGAACTGTGTATGATTATATTATAGATTTACTAATTTTTATTATACCATATTGAAATATATGTATGTATTATGACTTTTCTAATAAATGTTTTCATATGTTATTTTAATTTGTTAATATTTATTGCTATTAATTATGATTAATATTTAAATGTATTGATAGTTATTGATACATAAATTTTATTGTTATCTTATTTTTAATAATATAGAGGGCGTACTTATGATATAATATTATTTGCATATGACATTTGCATTGTGGCGCTAAAGATAGAAAGAGATTTGCATAGATATAAAATTACCACGTAATATGCCATCGCTCGGTACATAGTAGATAGCACTTGTCAAGGCTCATTCTTTCATGTTTTTCTTTGGCCAGAAATTCATTAGAGCTGTGAGACATGTGACACCTCCTTATTTTATTCGCAAAAGGAGGTGCTATGGTATGAACTTGAGCTTTATATTTTTAGCCAGATATATCTCCAGTTTTGGTGAGTTTGGAATAATGCAATAAAATGGATTAGTTCCTAGTAAATTATGTGTTAGTCTATGGCTCCAGTTAATGGTATAAGGATGGATGGTGATATAAGGGATAATGCATATTGCATTATACTGGAAAATGATGTTATTATATTGTTGAATTAAAAATAAAATTGAGTTAAATGTATAAATCTGTGATTTTTATACACAAATACATATATACACATATAATCAGATTTTTATTTGCCATATATGGTTTGTTTGTATAGGTTAGAATTTTAATAGTTACTGAAACGTTAGATCTCATCACTTGTATTAACATTTTCAGGTGAAGGATCTAATAGGAATCAAGAAAAGACACTGATAGAGTGAACCATAAAGACTTCTATACTTCTTAAACACATGTTATATTATATTTTTATTTGCCACAACTACAAGACTTTAATAGTTTATTTCTTTATGTTAGAAAAATATTTTGAAATTATAACATGTTTGGAATGCTAGAAATACATATAAATTTTTAAATAAAGTATTTTTATTGCGTATATGGATATAATTACATGAGATGTTGCAGGAGAACTCTAGGATCAAGAGAAAATGGGAGAGAAAAGAAAATTAGGGGGAAAAAATAAAAGGAAAAGTCGGTTTACTTGTTTATATGAGAGAAGAAAATAAAAAAAATTGAAAAGAAAATAGGATATCGAGAGAAGCCCTCGGTGCACTGTGCAGAATCCAGGGACCGGGTATGCGGTGATGGGAGAGGAGAGAAGCGGGGGAGATATTGCTCTTGTTTGGGTTTCTGAAGTTTTTAAGAGGGAATTTAAAATTTTTCTTCCTCTGCCCTCGTAAGTCGTAACCTCTCCTGCCAAAATGGAGGAGAAAAATATAATATCTTAGCTTATTTTGTATTTTCATATTATTCTTCTGAATCTCACATTACACGGGAAAATGATGGTCACTGGTACACTCTTATTAGATTATACTACCTCCGGTCTTTATTATAAGATCCCGTTTGACTTTTTGTTTGGTCCTAATTATAAGACCCCAATCCATTTTGTCTCTCATATTTATGTATTTTTTTTCAAGATAATCCTTCTAATAATAATAGTTCTAGCCAATATACTTAATTAGTAAGGATATTTTAGGAATGACAACACTTATTTATTACAAATAACTTACTTAACTTACTTCCTTAATCTCTTCAAATAAGTCAACTGGGTCTTATAATTAGGACCGAAGGTAGTATCATATATCATGTCATAAAAAATTCATCTCCTCTCCTCTCCCATTATCAATTCAAATAAGAAAATACTATTTTTAATCTTAAATATAAAAACTAATTGATTAATTTGAGTAAATTAATAAAATAAATTAAAATATTTATTTGTAATAAATAAGTATTATTTTTTCTAAAATATTCTTATAAATCAAGTTTATTGGTTAGAATTACTATTATTAAAAGGACTATCTTAAAAGAAAATAAATAAATATAAGAGACAAAATAGATTAAAATCTTATATTTAGAATTAAAATAAAAATTAAATAAAATCTTATATTAAAAATTAGAAATAATATTTAAATCTTTCTCCTTTCTTTCCTTCTTCTCCATTTAAATCTCCCTTTTGAGCCAAACACAAACAGAAAAGCAATGGATAAGGACAAGAGGACAGGGATACAGGCATACAGCACTAACGCCCAATGTATGGACCAGCATTACTGACCTTGGTGATGACTGTTATGGACTGGCCAACAGTGGTGAGAACGTGTTCTCTGTCCCGATTGCCTTTTATGCGCCTTTATTGTAATCTGTGTTGATGACTTGATGCCTTGATGATGCCCCAACGTGCTAAGAGGGCCCCATGCTTAAAGCGAAAAGATTGTTAATTGATCATGAATTTCTTATCTGGCCTCTGATGCTTTTCTATAACGGGTGGCAATATTGGCATGGGGTTCCATAAATGGGTATGGAGCTTCATTTATCCCAGCTTTTAAGGCTCTTTTCCCCATATCAAGGCACCAACCTCTGTTACCAAAATGGCCTCCAGGTTACAATATTCTTTTTAGTACAGTAAAGTTTAGATGAGTTGGATCTGAGAGCTTATTAAGATCAGGATATGTCTTTAGATTTAAAGAATATTTATAGAGGTATTTACAGATCGCCCATCAACAAGACCCTCACATCGACAGCGTAATTCGAACTCACGATTTTGTGGATTATGAGCCGACTCCTTACCAACTGGGTCAACTCTTATTGGTTTCAGGTTACAATATTTATTCCCAGTAGCCTAATCTCGTCTCAGAAACAACGCCACATGCTTATCTCGGTAAGCATCAAATTCAATCGCATGTACTATCTTTAGTTTTAATATAAGAATTCGTTTGATTTTTATTTTAATCCTAAATATAAAATTTCAATTCATTTTATCTCTCATATTTATTCTTTTTTTCTTTTCAAGTGTAATCCTTGTAACAATAGACAATGTCTGTTTATTACAAATAACTAACTTAATTAGTTTTTTTAATCTATTCAAATTGGTCAACTAGCTTTTATATTAAGAACTGAAAGTAGTATTTTTTTTGTGTGACAAAACTCCCTTCAAAGTTTTTTTTTTTGGAGATTATATTATACTCCTTTGGTCCTTAATATAAGACCTAATTGTTGAGTTGATTTTGATCCTAAATATAAGATCTATTTCTCATATTTATTAATTTTTCCTAAATTACCCCTATGGATACTTTCTCAATTATAATCAAGTAGAAGAGAGAGGGAGGATATTAAGAAAAATAATTATAATATTTTAAGAAAAACATGTCATATTTCTTATAATTAACTAACTTATCTAACTTTTTAATATAATCAAATTAGTTAAATATATTTTATAATAAAGACCGAAAAAGTATATACGAAAGATTAGTGATAGACAGAAGTATATGTGAGAAACAATTAAAATTAAAAATAATGAAAAAAAAGTTCTCGAAAACTAAAGAATCATTCAACACGGCCAAACCGCTGGTGCATTACAGACGCATCACATTCACTGTCGACCTGCCTAAGTTGAGTGTTCAAAGAAGAATGTGTTTCGGTGAAATCAAATCAAGTTTTAAAAATAATTTTGTAACATACGAAATAACTATGCCAGGAGTTATTTTGATAAAAATTATATCATATTTTTAAAAGTAATTTTATGATATACGAAATATGTATATAAAAAGAGTTTTATTTTGACTCATAAAAATGCTTTTAAAAAGTTTTTTTGAAAGAAACCAAATACCCCTAAAAAAAATTGTCTCAGTTTGCGTAAAAACCTTTTATTTTTTTTAAAGTGTTTCGATGGTTTCCAAACACCCGGGAAATTTTTATCAATTGATAGCACGCGTCCTGTTTGATGTCATTTGATGGCCAACGTGTGTCAGGAGCTGTCTCCTATTTTTTGTAGCCAAATGTGATAAGTGGGCCTATTATCTGCGGCTAGAATTTGCCCTTCCAAAATTGGCTTGCGGTATATAAATTAGAGAAAATAACAAACAAAGATTCCTGAATTATCAAAATTACACATAGGTCACCTGAATAAATAAAATTACCATAAAAGACCTAGTTCCATATTGCAAATATGAAATCTTGGCGAAATGTCTGAAATGCCCCTCAATCAAGTTGTGATTTGATATACTGAAGTTGTCATTCGCTAAAGTAAATTTATTATTTCCCATAGTCAACTTGTCATTTAGCATATCTTCAATCAAATTGTGATTTGATTTACTGAAATTGTCATTCACTAAAGTGAATTTGTCATTTCCTATAGTCAACTTGTTATTTGACTGAAGGGTATTTCAGATATTTTACCAAGATTTCATATTTGTCATATAAGACTGGGTCTCTTATAATAATTTTACCTATTTAAGTGATCTCTGTGTAATTTTAATAATTTGAGGGTATTTATTTGTGATTTTCTCTATAAATTACATCAAGCCAAGGTCAGTCTCAATCTTCGGCTATGATGAACTTTTAGCCTGCAGCGAGTGTTTGGTAAGTTATAAAAATACTTTTGAAAAGTATTTTTATATAAATTAAAACAAATTCCTTTATGTATTTATTTTGTATACCGTGTACCGTAAACTATAATTTTGTTTTCATTCAAATATCTTCCCACGCCACATGCTTCTCTTGATGAGTATCAAATTTGATCGCATGTACTTTTTTCGACAGAACGCCCTTCACAGCATTGCTTTTCTAGAGATTATATATACAAAAGATAACTGAGAGACAGAAGTATATGTGAGAAACAATTAAAATTAAAAATAATGAAAAAAATTCAAGTTTCTCGACAACTAATTAATCATTCAACATAGCCAAACCACTGGTGCAGTACAGAAGCATCACATTCACTTTTAAACTACCTAAGTTGAGTGTTTAGAGAAATTGATATTGAAGATTTATATGACATATCAATTGATCGCACGTGTCCTGTTTGATGCCATTTGATGGCCAACGTGTGTCACGAGTTGTCTACTATTTTTGTAACCAAATGTGGTAAGTGGGCCTATTATCTGCGGCTAGAATTTGCCCTTCCAAAATTGGTTTGCAGTATATAAATTGCATCAAGCCAAGGCCAGTCTCAATCTTCGGCTATTTTCCCCCCAAAAGAGAGCACTTGATTTTAGACATGGGCAAGCCACTACTGTGGTATAATGGGAGACTCTTCCTGCTTCTCCTGTTTATGCCAGCAGTTCTGGGCTGGGGAGATGAAGGCCACTATGCACTTTGTAAATTAGCAGAGGTGAGCTTAATCTTCGTTTTTCCCCCCCAAATGTAGCCTCAAAGCGGTGAAGTTTTTAAGTTTTTATTTACTCAGAGATTTGGGTACTAAAGAGATGTTTCTGGTGTTTTGAAGGCATACCTTAGTGAAGATGCGTTGTTTGCTGTGAAAAAATTGCTTCCTGCTTCTGCTGAAGGTGATCTTGCTTCACTTTGCACTTGGGCTGATGACATTAAACGTCAGCCTGACTATCGCTGGAGTGCTGCTTTACATTTTGCTGACACCCCTGATTACAAGTGTAACTATGAATACTGCAGTAAGATCTGGTGTCTCCTTTATTTTTGACAGTGTTGCTTTGGTTTTATGACTCATTTAGACTGCTTTAATGATAATGAACTTCTCAAATAACTTAGGGTACATTTTATTATACTTATAGGAGACTGCCATGATTTTTATGGAAATAAAGATCAATGTGTCACCGGAGCAATATACAACTATACAACGCAGCTCCGATCAACTTATGCAGGCAAAAATTCTGTTTTGAAATGTAAGCACTTATGGGAGGTGGATTTTTAACTTGCTCATCCGGTAAACAGATAGTTTATCTTACGTGCACTGTTCTTCCTTTCTCAATTACAGACAATTTGACTGAGGCACTCTTGTTCTTGTCACATTTTGTTGGGGATGCTCATCAGGTTTGTTCTTCTTTGCCCTTTTGACAGCTGAGGACTTCAAGCCACTTTCTTCTGCAGACAATTCAAACATGGTTTAATTGGAACTCTAATGAACAACGTAATATACCCGTATTATTTATGTTATCTTACCATATTTGTTCTACAATCAAGCTTGTCCTTCCACTGCCTGCCTCTGGGCATCATCAGAGTGTAATCTGGTCTAAGAATGTCAAAAATATTTGATAAGCAAAACCCTCTGGTTGGCATTTCACAGGTTTACATTTTACTGTATTAGTTGACCTATTTGGTGGATGCGTTCAAAAAATGACAGCTTCGAACCCTGCAAAATAGGTTGTACATGAAATAGAAGGAAATTAAATGGTTACATAGTTCAGTTTCTTTTGGCTGTATTCTTGCTTATTTCCTATCTCAATGTACAAATTACACATATGGGTAACAACGTAATATACTTTCATTTGCTTATTATTGTCAACCAAACTTCTGATTTAAAGGATATCCTGTTTCCCATTTTCTTCTGCAGCCCTTACACCTTGGTTTCATTGGAGACTTCGGAGGGAACACAATAAAACTTCATTGGTACGACAATCAAACAAATCTTCATAAAGTAAGTGTCAGTTTGTTTCTGGCCAAAAAAAAAAGTTTTAGTTTATTGTCTTGATATATGGATTAGAATGTGATGAAAAATAGTTGTGGATCTAGCTTGTTGTAGGTCAAGTACCAATAGTGAAAGATTCATGATTCATCTGCTTTTGAACTTCAGTGTTAATCACACGGCCATCAAGCTCTCTTCTCATTCTTTTTCTTTTTTTATCAGTTGATCATAAGGATTGAGCAGTCTGTTTTCTTGTTAATGCTACAGAAATTCAATAAATTTGGCTTTTAATCCAGGTATGGGATGACATGATTATTGGTTCTGCTATGGGAAGGTTCTACAACTCAGATCTTTCAACTATGATACAAGCCATTCTGGCGAACATGAAAGTAAGTATTATGCTCTATAGTTTTTGGCATTTTTTAGAACAGCTTAAGAAACGTGATAATGCTCTATCAAAGGCTGCAAGATATTTGTGAATCTTTAACCCATTTTTCCTAAATGATTTGATATGCCTGTCTGCAATGTACGGATTTATTTCTATCTCTTTCCCCTTCTGAGTTTATCAGGACGTGGATTTACTTTTGATAGAGAGAACAGTATCTCAAAACAGTATTGACATTTCTGGCCTTTTCTCACTGTAACGTCAAAATCTTTCAATTTCAGTATCCTTCAGCCCCCCCCCCAAAAAAAAAAGCCCAATCTTACTTTATTCCTTTGCAGAATGTAGCATTTGATTTTCATTTTTAGACTTCTTTCTTTTCAGACTTATGTGCCAAATATAGTCTATAAGAAATATCGAGTATCTTGTCATGCAAGTTCTTTCAAATTGAAGTTTATCACCATGATAATACTTCGCTTTCACTTGTATGTTCTCATGAATAGCGTGGGACTGACTTTCACTCTGACTTGCTTTCTGCAGGATGTTTGGTCCAACGATGTAGCGACTTGGCAAAAATGTGCACATAACATCACTGCTTGTACCGAACGGTATATATAATTTCCATTATAGATATTATGTGTTCATTCAGAAGATTTCATTGCCTTGTCTCATAACTAACTCAAGGACTACATTAATTAAATTATCTGCTGCATTTTTGTTTACCTCAACAGTTTAAGGCTATGCTCTACCCTTTACTGCTAGATAATCCTCAAAGAGATAGAAGATATTCATTTCTATAGATTAGGAAATGTGTTCAGAAAATTTTCATCTTGTAACTTGGTTGCTAATAACTATGAATCAGGTATGCTTCTGAAAGCGTTAGTTTAGCATGCAATTTTGCATACACGAATGTCACAGCAGGAGGCACTTTGGGAGGTATTTCCACTTCCTCACCTATATATTCTTCATGTTCTGACCTTTTGGGTGAACTGGTTCTTCTTAACAAGCTCTCACTTGTTGTATATTTGATAATGTAGATGAGTATTTCCTTTCTCGGCTTCCTATAGTGGAGAAAAGACTGGCTCAAAGATGGTGTGCGCTTGGCTGCAACCTTAAACAGCATCTTTGTTCCTCACACAAGAATTGCTCAAGCTTAAAGCAAAATATGCATATGGCAGTTCTTATTGTATCAACTAATGAGTATTAGAGTCCTCTAGTTTGGTTTTGTCATTTGTGTGTGAAACTGCGTCTGCGAATTTATGTGGGTTGAATGCTTGTAGTCAGAAATTAGTGTTCGCAGTGTGATTCGGTAAATTGGTTGAGAGTTCAGTATGCTATATAATATAGAGTGGAGAAGAGTGTAGTTGGATGTCTGAAAATGTTGGGACAAGCCTAATTATTATGTACGTGTGTTTTAAGTGTTTTTCTTCTTTTCATGGTATCTTTTTCAAAAGAGTTGATGATGTGGGTTTCAATTATTTATTATTCTTCTAGGGCATTATTGAGGACACACTAATTACAACCATGAATGTCATTTGAAAACCTCTGCAAATCTTTGTTGGTAACTTAGTTAGCCAATTAATTATCATTAATTTCTATCTAAATAAATTTTCATAACGAATTAAGATTTATTGAGTTGCATTTTCAAATACATATATATATATATGTATTTTTAATAAGGTATATTCTATTAAGTTAGTTAATATTATTTTGAAGATTTTTTAATCGTTCAATGATTTTTCTTAAGGAAGAAAGTGAGGTAAGAGTAATAATTAGTGACACCCTCAAATCTTCCTCTAAAACACGTAAATTTTGGAGGGAATGATGTGTGTATACACACACTACATTTATTACTAAAGCTAGGAAAAATTAATTACATTAGTTATTTATAGTAAATATGTATTGACTTTTTAAAATTATTATTATTTAATTATGTACAATAAAATTATACTTGGATAAAAATATCTTATAATCAACATAAACATTTTTTAGAATACATTATAAATTTAAAAAATAAAGTAGGTTGAGGTTTTATATTTAATACTATCAACTACTTTTTATATTTAAGACAGAAGGTAATATATTTCAAGTAAGAAATGATAAGAAAATTAATTACCTACAAGGCTCAATTACTAGTAAATATCCAAGTTTGATCTGTAAATATAAGTTTGACTTATAAATATGATGGAAAAATAATTAACTTTTATTTGGAACTTACTTGTAGAAACAAATATAGAAAGGATATGTACGAATAATTTCCCAGTCTCTGAGTCCGATTTCCCACTACTGCGTCAGATATAATCATGATCAAATTTTAAGAAACTACTTACGTCGATCAAGCTTTATCACCAGATCTTCTCTTCCCTCTACATTCCATTCTGCGATTAGCAGAAACCCTTTGATTGTATTTCTCTAGTATATGGTGTTGTCTGAACTAAGCCATTATTTTATTTTGCTTTTGAAAAGGAGTACTTTTCCCCGATTACCGTTCATTTGTATGATATGGGAGGGCCACTGCTGTTGTGGAATGGGGGACTGTTCACGCTTCTGTTGTTGATGCCAGGGGTTTTGTGTTGGGGAAATGAAGGCCACTATGCGATTTGTAAAATAGCAGAGGTGAGCTTAATCTTCCATTCTTTTGGTTCTGTAGTGGTGAAATTTTACAATTTTATCAATCATTTTTTGGTTCTAGAAATTCTAAAGATGATTGGAAAGGGACTAGGATATACTGAAGATATGGACTCGAGATATTATTGAGTGCTGATTTTTTAGATAAATTTCGTGTGGATGGGTCATTTTATAAGAATTTCCGGAATTTGGGATACTAAAAAGAGATCTTCCGGTGTTTTGAAGGAGTATCTTAGTGAAGATGCTCTATTTGCAGTGAAACAGTTGCTCCCTGATTCTGCTGAAGGCGATTTTGCTGCAGTTTGCCCTTGGGCTGATACGGTTCGGTTTCATTATCACTGGAGTAGTCCTTTACATTATGTTGACACCCCGGATTTCAAATGCAACTATAAATACTGCAGTAAGTTAGGACCTTTAATTCTTTATCTCGTTTGAAAGTTTTTATTCTACTTTGTTATTCATTTGAACCGCTTAATGGTAATGAGCTTCTCAAATACCTGACGGTGTCATAATTCTTATAGGAGACTGCCATGATTCTTATGGACATAAAGATAGATGTGTCACCGGAGCAATATACAACTATACAATGCAACTCAAATCAGCTTATGTCGGCAATACTTCAGATTTAAGATGTAAGCACCTGTGGAGGACGATTCTTAACTTGCTCATTGAATAATCCGATAGTTTCTTCGCATTTACTGTTCTTCCTCTCTCAACTACAGACAATTTGACCGAGTCACTTATGTTCTTGTCACATTTTGTCGGAGATGTTCATCAGGTTTGATTTCCTTAGCGCTTTTGACTGCTGAGTACTTCAACTCGTATTCAATAAATAAACAATTCAAAAATGGATTAATGGAACTCTAATGAACAACATAATATACTTGTTTTAAAGATTATGTATATTATCTTACCAGACTTGTTTTGTAGCTGGGTTTGTCCCTCCGTTTGGGCATCATCATATTGCCATATTGGAATCTGATATAAGAATGCCAAAAATATTTGATAAACAAAACCCCTTAGTCAGCACTTTATACTTTACTCTGAGTTTACCTATTTGGTAGATGAGTTAAAAAATGACAGCTTTCAACCCTGCAAAGTATATTATACATGAAATGGAAGGAAATTTATGGGTACCATAGTTCAGTGTCTTTTGGCTGGATTGTTGTTTATTCCTCAACGTCCAAATTACTTGCAAATTGTTAAAAATATAATTTACTTTGATTGGCCTATCCCTGTCAGTTGTCACCCAAACTTCTGCTCTAAAGGATGCACTGTTTTCCCATTTTCTGCTGCAGCCCTTACATGTTGGTTTCACTGGAGACCTAGGCGGCAACACAATAATAGTTCGTTGGTACCGCAGGAAAACAAATCTTCATCATGTAAGTGTTAGTTTGTTATCTTGCTATGTCAGTGCTTTGGGATTTTATTTACCTATTTAATGAATGTGAGCAAAATGAGTTGGAAAAAAGTTGTGAATCCAAGTTTTGTAGCTCAAGTATCTGTAGTGAATGATTCATCTGCTTTTGAACTAGCATGTCAATTACTTTTCCATCAAGCTCTCTTCTGATTCTTCACCTTGTTGATCTGTTGGTCATTAGGCTTGAGTGGTCCGCTTTATTGTTAGTCATTAATGCTGCAAATTCAGTAAATTTGATTTTGGTCCAGGTATGGGATACCATGATTATTGATTCTGCTTTGAAAAAATTCTATAACTCAGATCTTTCAACTATGATACAAGCCATCCAGACGAACATTACAGTAAGTTTTATGCTCTATATTGTGTGCATTTATTACAACAGCTCAAGAATGTGATAACTTTCTACCTAAAGACTGCATGGTATTGGGGATCCTTTTCACTCTGCTAATTTTATTAATCCATTATTCCTAAATGACTCATGGTGTCAGATTTTTCAGATGTAGAGCATCTCTGCTTTAGTTCTTTAAGTCCGCAAGTGCTTATATGCAGTATATGGATTGCTTTCTTTTTAACACCCCCCCGGGGCCGTGTTTCTGAGTGTGACTTTACTAATACTTAGAAATTTATCCTAAAACAATAGGGCTGTTCCTGATCTTTTTGCCATTGTAATCTCAAAATCTTTCAATTTCTATATCCCTCAGCTAAAAATAGAAAAGGGAGCCCAAGTTGCACTATGTTATTTTGCAGAATGCAGCCTATGCAACATTTCATTTTGAACTTCCTTTTTATTTGCAGAAATTTGTGCCAACTATATATTAGAATTAGCAGTATATACACTATTGGTGGAGGACGTGGGGAAGGGAGGGAGAAGGTAGAAAGATTTTTTTTTCTTTTTTTTTGGGCTGATGTTGGTGAAATATTCTCAATATTATTCAGTTCATCAAATGATCTACCATGCAAATAACCCTAATGCTCTTTATAGAAACATAAGTATTAAAATAATAACAACTTAAACCTAAATAGAACAAGGTAAAACCTAACTTCAATTTTACGTCAAAGAAAACATAAAAAGGAACAGTCTAACAGAACCTGATAGGAAGCAAAATAAAGCCATAATAAAAAAATTACTAAAAATACTAAATAAATCCCTCCACATGTCCTAAAATACTAAATATCCTAAACAATCTAAGTGAATTTCATGTTTTATTACCATGATTATATTTTGCCTCGACTTGTAAGTGCTCTTAAACAGCTAGAGACTGACTATTATTCTTACTCGCTTTCTGAAGGATGCTTGGTTCAGTGATATGTCAACTTGGGGACACTGTGCACATAACTACACTGCTTGTCCTGATCGGTATATACACTATAATTTCCATTCAACTTTTCTTGTCTCTTTTTCCCTATGAATGCTTTTGCGTTACACTTTCACAATGGTAATATGTTTGTTATGTTTTGTATTGCCACCCTGCTATATATATTTTCATATGCACTTTATTATGTGAATTTGTATTGATAGATATTATGTACTGATGGAAGGTAGCCTTGGATGCATTATTTTTGCTCATTCAGCAGCATTGATACATATAGAGTCCCTAGGTTTGATCACAACCTGATCACTCCCTATAAAAGGCCTAAAAACAAGGGATCCTAATAATTGAAAATAAACAGAATATTTCCTTAGAAATAAAATATAAGGAAGTTAATAAATATCTATAAACATCATAAAGAAAAAGAACTTTAAGTAAAGCCCGAAAAGAAAAGCCCATTCCCAACATGTACTCATTCAATGGATTTTGTTGCCTCAACTATCTGCTGCATTTTTCTTTACTTGAGCAGTTGAAACTTGAAACCTATAGTCTACTCATGAGCTGGGAGATTGACAAGATTATGGGAGTTATATATTTCTATATATCATTCTAATTTTAATTGATGACCCTGAAGTGATGGAAAGAAGATGTTTGTTTCTGTATAGATTCGCAAGCATATGAGGTATTTTTTACATCCTGTGACTTGGTTAATAAACTATCAATCAGGTATGCTTCTGAGAGTGTTAGTTTAGCATGCAAGTTTGCTTACAGGAATGCCACGCCGGGAAGCACTTTGGAAGGTATTTCCGTTTTCTTACCTATCTATTCTACATCACAAACAATGGCAGATTCCTTAGCCGGAAAGCTTTTCCCCTTGTGGGATATGCTTGTTTTCTTATCTTCTTTGTGAGTTTAATCTCGTGCATGTTAAGTGAGTTTTCTTGAAATGTACACGCATTAATAGGTGTGTTCCCTGGCAAAATATAGCAGTATGCTTAATGTATATTATTAATAATTGATTTGGCTTATGAGTAAGAACCTCGGATGGACCTGCACCTCAAAAGGTGAAGCCTCAAGTCCATATAAACCTCATGCTGAAATTTCGAAACTTTATGAATGGGAATCCAAGTCCCATGCCTTGCAGTCGTGTTTGTACATTCTGCTGTTTCCTTTTAATCTGTTTTGGGTAAAACGAGTCTACTTGAGAAATCTTCTCATATCTTGATAAACTCTGATATGTCATTGTATCTGATTGCGTAGATGAGTACTTCCTTTCTCGGCTTCCTATAGTGGAGAAAAGACTGGCTCAGAGTGGAGTGCGGTTGGCTGCAACCCTAAACCGTATATTTGCTCCTCAGACCAGAATTGCTCAAGCTTAAAGATAAATATGGATATTGGCATTTATTTGTGTATTAGGCAAATTAGAGACCGAGAACAAGCTTTTTTCTATCAAGTGAAATCGGTTACATGAATTATGTAATACCAGTGTCTTCCATCAACAAAACTAAAAATGTTTGTATATATTATTCACTATTGAATTATGTAAATCAGATACCAATAGTGTCAAATGCTTTTATGTTTCTTCTTTGCTTGCCAAATGCCAACTCTTTGATACAAAACCTAACGGAATTAATTGCTGACCTACAAATTCAGTTGAGTGTAAGGAAAAGTGGATATAATTGCCCAGTGGATATGCCACAATATGCTCACCTTGCTTGTGCTTAATGTCAAACTGTGTTAAGAATACTCAAGTATAGGCAAGTATTTGAAACTTGCACTCAATGAAGACGTGTTTCGGTTGTTCATCGGCTCACTGGAATGAAATAACTAAAGCAACTGTAAGTGATCCTAACTGGCTTGTCCCGTCCGTAATGTCCTTATTTCTGTTTAGTTAAGAAGAAACAGTTAGCTTTAATAGATTATTTTTTGCACACGTTGATTTCTAAGTAGGCCTTGTTGGTAGGATATATCTTCATTTTAAAGTTGATTTTTTCCCTCGAATGTTCAATATGATTATTGTCGAATTTGACAACTGGGTTTCAAATTGAAAGGGAATTTTTAGCTTGCTACTGTTGAAATGACTTGGCTTTTTTACAGTTTTTAATTCGGATAATTTTTTAGGGATTTCGCTAATGGCACCGTATGCTCGACTCTTAAACATTTTATTTTGGAATGGATAATACGGAAGTTGTAAATTACATAAACACACAAACGTTAAATATAAATGTTCGGATATAACATTGACCAAAATAAATAATTTGGATAAATTTATTAAAAATGATTGCTTTTCCTCATTTATTAACATTTCTACACTAGAAAGACTCCTTTTAGATAATTAACTTTATCTGTAAAATATATACTTAAATGAAACACACATCGACCAATATCAATTCCAATTAATTCTAAATAACTAAGACTGTGGCCTTATCTATATATAATTCTAATTACGAAAGTTATCACATGATGAATAATTAAATAGCAGGGTTCTTAATTTCCACATGGAATAATCGCAGCTTCTTCAATATATGCCAACACATGTTGTCATCTATTTCTAATTATTTCCATAATTTATTCTCTTCCACATTGCCAAGGATGTTACACCTACCACTACCAGATTATTACGACATAAATTCACTTGATCATATTCTCTCCTTCAGCTACAAAAATAACGAAAAATGCATCTCTACATTACAAGTCTCTCGTCAATTTTTTTTTTTTATAAATATTTTATCTTTACCTCTTAAAGTTGATCATCATTTTCTTTCTAAGCTGATAATTGTTTCGCAGCATGATTGCTGAAACTTGAAGATAAATGAACAGAATAACGCGTCTTGGTTAGCCCCTTCGTGTTTGTATAATAAGTCACTCTCTCTCTCTCTCTCTCTCTCTATATATATATATATAGGGTCATGAGTGGGCAAAAAGGAAAATGATGTAGCCATGAGCCCATGAGTTTCCCTATATACGTAAATAGGTTTGGAAAGGTTGGTATGATGAGGGACCAATAGGATATTGATTGAAGATGAAAAGTGCTCCATAAGTAGAAGGGTCTTGGATGATCAACTCAACATATAAACTTTTTTCTAAAACCTAACGTCAACTTTTGGATGGGATAATCACACATGAACTTTTATTCTATATATATTAATTAGTTTTGGAGGTAAATATGCTTTATACATACCAGAATATACCCACATATCAAAATCAGCATTGAAGGTGTAATCCATGTGAGCGCTTGATATTTGAAACTTGCACTCAATCAATTGATATCCCTTCAACGTGTTCGTCACCGCTCCATATGTATATATTACTTTGAGTTGTGATCTTTTAAGTCTGATACTTAAAGCTTGTTTCATCTTGCATTAGAATAACTTGAAGAAGGACAAAAAGAGGAAGAAGAAGAACCAACCATAAAAGAAGCTGACCAGGGAGAGGAATAATTAGAAGAAATGGGCAGGTTTGTGTGGGGATGTCTTGTGTTTTGTTTTGTTTTGTTCATGACTGTGCCTGGAGCCCTTTCCTGGAGCAAAGAGGGTCACATGATGACTTGCAGAATTGCACAGGTACCTTTTGAAATTGTTCGATATATATATATATATATATGAATCTCCAATGATTTTGGAAATTGAATTTAAGAAAATAGTATGCATTTATGGTTTAGAAATGTTTTCAGTTGTCAGTTATTAGGTTTTCTCCATTCCCTTAGACTATTTGTGCACTTCTTCTTCTTTTTTTTTAAAATTGCTTACTTCTTCTGGGCCATTTTTCTTTATATACATCCCCTCTCCACTCCTCTCCAATGGTACTGAATCTGAGTTATCCGTGCAATTCTTAATTAACAGCAGTTAGGGTGGTGCTGCAAAAAAAATAGTAAGATAAAAAAAAAAAATCCTATGCATAAACAATAGGCGATGATATTTTGAAAGGTGAACAAAATCACAATCAAACTCAGTACAGCGTAGCATGCTTTACAAATCCTAAATCCTAAATTGTATAAATTAGAGCTGTCCCACGTTCTGCACAGTTCATAAGTTCGCATAGCTTCATGTGACTAAACTATAGAAAGCATTACCATCTTACAACTACACTTGACCACGGCATAATGTAAGGCACTAGAGGGCATCCATATATTTGACCTAAATGACTATAATTTATTTGAGAGGTGTTAATTAAGTGGGTATTGAATGGGGGTGACAGTCACTGCTAGAGGCAGAGGCAGAAGAAGCAGTGAAGAATTTGTTGCCAGATTACGTGAAGGGAGACTTATCAGAACTGTGCGTATGGCCAGACCAGATCAGGCATTGGTACAAGTACAGGTGGACCAGCCCTCTTCACTTCATCGACACTCCTGACAATAAATGTTCTTTTGATTATTCCAGTATGTTCTTATTACTTTAATTAATCAACCCCAGTTCTTCTTCAGTAATTTGTACTACTCATAATCTCTCTTTAATTATCACACGCGCATGTACAGGGGATTGCCATGATTCCAATGATGTGCAGGACATGTGTGTTGCTGGCGCCGTCCAGAATTTCACTTCTCAGCTTCTGCACTATAAAGAAGGAACGGGTGATCGTCGAAGTATGCTTCTTCTATTTTCAACCTCCCTCTGTTGTTTGTTTCAATGAAAAATTTTCACTCTTCTTAGCCTTCTAATGGATTTGCTTCAATTCTAATGCTGCTCCCTTCTGCAGATAATATAACTGAGGCCTTGTTGTTCTTGTCTCACTTTATGGGCGATATTCATCAGGTTTCTGACTTGTTTCTCTTCGACTTCCAATTTTTGCTTAGCTTCTTGCCAATCTCTAAGCTACTGTTATAATGGGATTCTTTTTGCTGTTTCAGCCAATGCACGTTGGATTCACAAGTGACGAAGGAGGAAACACTATAGATCTCCGCTGGTTCAGGCACAAATCCAATCTCCACCATGTCAGTTTCATCTTTGTCATAGTTTTTTTTTTGTTCCAAAACAGAGGAACAATCAAAGAAGAAAATGTCAAGACCCTTATTTCTTGTGTACATTGGTCATCAGTTTATCTGATTTTTATCTGATAAAGGATCTGATAGCAACTTAGATTTTGCCGATTTTCAAGTTACTTCACGCGTCATGATTTCCCCCCCCCCCCTGGTGCGACTTCAGGTGTGGGACAAGGAGATCATTGCCACTGCTTTAAAAGACTATTATGAAAAAGATTTCAACCTCCTATTGGAAGACATAGAGGGGAACTACACAGATGTAAAGACTCACAATCTGTCAAACTCCAACAAATAGTTTCTTGATTTGATTTATCCCATAACCACTTCAAATTAACTTGTATGATGAATCGTTAACAGGGTATCTGGTCAGATGATGTTCAATCTTGGAGTCACTGCAAAGATCTCTCCAGCTGTGTCAATAGGTGAGCTTCCTCAACACATTGTCTCTCCCGGACAGATCTTAAATCTCCTCACAATTGTGTATTTAGTTATATGATGTGAGCTTGTGTTTGAATGGTCAGCTGGGCAAAAGAGAGTATACAAATAGCCTGCAAATGGGGTTACAAAGGGGTTGAATCTGGCATGACTCTAGCAGGTAAGACGTTTATTCAACAACGTCAGGTTTACACAAATATTACATTCACATCAGCAAAACCGCGAGAGATGCTTATGCATGTGTACATGTATTTTATATACAGATGATTACTTCAACTCGAGAATGCCTTTGGTGATGAAACGAATAGCTCAAGGTGGGATTCGATTGGCCATGATTCTGAACCAGGTGTTTGGAGACTCTAAGGAAGGTTTTGCAGCTGCAACTTAAGAACTCTAACGACACCACACATAGGGGGACTGCAAAAACTAGCTGTCTAACCTTATTTATAATTATGTCTTTAATTTCCTTGTCGGGAAAAGGTATGTTGTATTCATTCGCGGATAAGAAATTCATGAAAAGATCCAATTCATTTCGGTTGATCAAATAAGACCATTATTACCATAGGCAACAAAGTTGTTGCCACATTTTTATGTCTATTCTGTATAAAGAGATTAGTATTGTGTTATTAACCTTTGCCCAAGTTTCTGTTGACTATGAGAACGAGATATTTTCATGTTCTCATATTATCTGCGACAATACTCAACAAAACACTTGACCAAGGTAATACTTTATATCTGTCAAAACTCTAAAAGCTTAAATATAATCAGCACTACTACTTCCCATGAAATGCTTCTAAACTTAAAATAATGATGCAGTACCAGTTCATCAAGCGTTGATATTAATCTTGATTGATTAAGAGATGGAAGTAAAGATAAAACATCTAACTCTTGGCCACAGCACTCTGATAATTTGGCTAGAATACTAGATGGCTAAATTAAATCTCTTTATAACAGACCAAGAAAAATGATAATAAGAAAATTTTCAATCACCAAGCTCCGATCTTTCATTTTTCAGCTTTCAATTTGCTCTCCCTCTCGTTCCTGTGTTGTCTTGCTGTGATTATCAAAACCATTTAATGATCGACTGAAGTCAAAGGTTGAATTCCAACATTGTCTATTTCTAAAGCATTTACGGTACATAATTTATTCGCTTTCACATGGCCGGCCAACGATATGGATGTTCGTTTACACCTACCAAATTATTAATTAGGACATTAATTAACTATACTCTCTCCTTCGGACAATATTCTATTTCATTCTCATCAACATCAAAAATAACAAATAAGGCATCTCAACATCACAAGCTTTTAGTCAATTCTTTTTTCATATTTTATTTTTTTACTTATCACCATTTTCTTTCTAGGCGGCTAAATGCTTCCAAGCTGGATTACTGAATCTTGCCGATAATAATAATAAACAGAATAGGTTAGCATGCATCTTCATTTTTGTAAGTCACGAAATATATATAAACCTCCTCTAATCCTTTTTATAATACAATTCTAATATTATCATCGAAACAATGAAGAGAGGTTTAAAACTTGCTAGTTATATCTGAAAATAAAAAAGAAAAGCCAAACCTTACCTTCATTTAAACCCATATGATGTAACTTTGAAAAAAAAAATGGAACCAACATTAAATAAGAGTAATAACATGGAAAAGCAATATAATAAATATCTCACAGAGTTTCCTCAAGTTCCGGGGAGAGTATGTATATTAATGAATTTATTGGCTACTTATGTAAATAGGTTTTGAAACCTAAACGCGTCAACTTTTGTATGAGATAATTATTGCAAATGAACTTCTAGTCTGCTATATACGTATATTATATTTGGTTTTGGTGATACTTTCCCCCTCGTCAAAGTCAACATATTGAGTGGTAATACTTAATAACAATTAATACTTACAATTAATGAATTGAAAACCCTTCAATACATATTATATATTCTGAGTTATAAATTAGTCTTACACTAAAAGCCTGTTTCATCTTGCATTTGAATTTGTTGAAGAAGAAGGAGAAGACGTAAAAAGTTTATCTCAGTGAGAGAGGGGGGAAAAGAGAGAGAGATGAGCAGGGTTGTGTGGGGATCTCTTGTGTTGGTAGGGTTCATTTTGTTCATGACTGAGCCTGCCGCAGCTCTTGACAGGAGCAAAGAGGATCATGCGCTGACCTGCAGAATTGCACAGGTACGTACACTTCTCATGTGATGTTTTTAATTCCCTAATCAGTAATTACAAGTGATTGAAACTGTTTAAGGTATGTCTATATCTCCAATGATTTGGGAATTTGACTTGATGACTTCGAGGTCTTTCAAGTGGTATTTCATGGCATGCGAAAAAGTCTTTTTTCTCTAAAAAGGGAGTGGAAAAAGTAAAACTAGACTGTGTGTTTGATGTGCGCTGAAAATCAGTGATACAAATTTTAATCATTGTTAGGAAAATATGTTTTAAGAAAGCCTGTTGTATGATATGAGGATGGATAACTTATCTTCCCCTACAATAGTTGATAGATTTACTATTTCATTTACTACTGTATGAGTAGAAGTTTAAAAGAAGAGAACATCTTAAAAAACTAACAAATGGAGATGCATTGTTATAAGTTGCATCTTGGGAATCTCACTCCAAAAAAAGTGTGGTTTATTACAAGGTTAAACTTTATAGTAGTGTTTGGAGGAGGGTTTATTCAGGGGAAGGGAGAAAAAGAAGCAAGTGTATATGGGTAGAAAAAATGGAAGGAAAGAAAGGTAAAAATCTCTCTCTCTCTCTCTCTCTCATTCCAAGTCGAGATTTTTAATGGGGAGATAAATAATCTGTCACAGCCATACCTATTTTATCCATCTCGCTTAACACCTTTTTTTAATTTTTCTCTTCTGCCGTTTCTTCACGGTTCACGCGTTGTCGCCTTCCTCGTCCAGCAGCCGTCTCATCCACCTGCTCGTCCAGCCGCCACCTGCTCCGCCAAAGTCGATCGTGGCCGACGTGTGGACGTGTTTGGTCTCATGAACGTTAAGCTGGGGAAGCTGCCAAAGAACCTGTGTTCCCTGATTCAGGGTCTGGACCTGGAAGCCGCCGTGTGCCTCTGCGCCGCCTTTAAAGCCAACGTCTTAGGTATCGACCTTAACGTTGCCACTAAAGTGGACTTGTTTCTCAAGTACTGCGGAAAAGGAACTGTGCGAAAGAAAAAGGCGGCGTCCCCAAAAAGGCTTCATCGCGCTTAATTAGTTCAATGCCTCTATGAGTATCTCCACTTTTCTGCTGAGCTTTTTATTTTGATTTCTCTTTTCTTTCGGATTGCAGCGTTAATAAGTTCTTGATATATTGTAGTTCTCTGATGGTTGGAAGACTCCTCATCATTCCATTAGGTGACAATTAAATTGTATCAATAAAAAGTTTACATTTTTGCGATGATCTATGATTCCCCTGGAGGCTGGTTTTTGACTGATAAATTAATCAGCTGACCGCGAGAAACTTTATATATATATATATATATATATATATATAATATACAAGACCAATATATATAATATACAATGGACATTTTTGCATATCACTGTTGAATCATCGGGTCTTCCTCTTTCTGTTTCGCATGGCGCTGCATTGATAAGCATTTGATAAGGTTTCCGTTTGCATTATGCAATGGACATTTTCCTCTTATGCTTTCCTTCCATTGATGACCAATCTCTTCGTCAATCTCAAATTCTTTTAATACTATACACACGAAGCAAATATTTTGATTAGCCATAATCAGTTAATAAATTAGATTGAAATATGTTAATATTCTTCGTAATACTCAGAACCAATTAATAATGGTCGACTGAAGTTAAAGGCTGGATTTTAACATTATCTATTTCTAATCATTTACACAATTTATTCTCTTCCACATGGATAGCCAACGATGGATGTTACACACCTACCCAATTATTAGGACATTAGTTGACTTAATTACGGTACTATATTCTTTCCTTCGTACACAATGTTCTATTTCATTCTTATCAACATCAAAAAATAACAACTAAGGCACGCATCTAACCATCACAAGTCTCTCGTCAATTTTTTTCCCCATATTTTATAAATCCATATGCTATAATTTCGAAGAAAAATAATAAACATTAAATTAGAGTAACATGCAGAAAGATGCAATAAATATCTCACGTACGTAGTAGTCTTAATAATAAAAAGGATAAAGTAATATTTCTCCTTAAAGAACGGGAGAAAGTATGCATGTATGAATAGGATCATATTGATTGAAGAAGAGAGTATGGTATACAAGTATATGGATCTTGGATGATCGGCTCAACATGTAAATCTATTTTAAAACCTAACCTCAACTTCTGTACGAGATAATTATATTGCAAATGAACTTCTAGTCTACTACGAATATTATGTAGTTTTAGTACGTATCAGAATATGCCCCTCATCAAAGTCAACATTGCAAGGTAATACTAAACAATTAAAACTTGCGTTCAATCAACAATTGAGAAGACAATTTTCATAAGTTTATTAACCATGTGGCTTAAAAATTGAAATAATAATCATAAAATATATAAAATATCATTTAATTTGACTTTGCCTATATTTATAAAAAGGTTTGGATTGGATAGGTTCATGTGACGATGTAAACAGAGGGGATCTTGGATGAACATCTCAGCATATAATTATCTTGCAATGAACTTCGTGTCTACTGTATATTATTATTTAATTTTGGTGATGCCTTATACGCACCAGATCGAATATGCCCTTCATCAAAGCCAAAATTTGAGGGATGGTAATTAAACTATTAAAAGTCGCACTCAATCAATTGAGAACCCTTCTATATGTATACATATTCTAAGCTATGAAGTAGGACTCTGATACATAGAGCTTGGAAGAAGATATAGAAGTTTATCTCAGAGAGAGAGGGAATGATGGGCAGGTCTGTGTGGGGATCTCTTGTGTTGAGTTTTGTTTTGTTCATGACTGTGCCTGGAGCTCTTGCCATGATTCCAATGGTGTGCAGGACATGTGTGTTGCTGGCGCCTTCCAGAATTTCACTACTCAGCTTCTGAATTATAAAGAAGGCAGTGGTGATCGTCGACGTATGCTGCTCCTCTTTTCACACTCGCTTTCCCTTCTTTGTTTCAATGAAATATTTTGACTTTTATTGTTAATGGGTTGCTTCAATTCCGATGCTGCTTCGCTCTGCAGATAACATGACTGAGGCCTTGTTATTCTTGTCTCACTTCATGGGCGATATTCATCAGGTTTCTGGCTTGTTTCTCTTCGACTTCCAATTTTTGCTTAGCTTCTTGCCAATCTCTTAGCTTCTGTTATAATGGGATTCTTTTTGTTGTTTCAGCCAATGCGTGTTGGATTCACTAGTGACGAAGGAGGAAACACTGTAGATCTCCGCTGGTTCAGGCACAAATCCAATCTCCACCATGTAAGTTTCATCTTTATCATAGCTTTTTTTGTTCCAAAACAGAGGAACAATCAAAGAAGAAAAAGTCAAGACCCTTAACTCTTGAGTATATTGGTCCTCTGTTTATCTGGTAAAGGATCTGATAGCAACTTAGATTTTGCCGACTTTCAAGTTACTTCATGCGTCATGACTTCTTCTTTTTTACCCCTTGTTACTTCAGGTGTGGGACAAAGAGATCATTGCCACTGCTTTAAAAGATTATTATCAAAAAGATTTGAACCTCCTCTTGGAAGACATAGAGGGGAGCTACACAGATGTAAGGCACAATCTGTCAAACACCAACAAATAGTTTCTTGATTTGATTTATCCCATAATCACTTCGAATTAATTTGTATGATGAATTGTTAACAGGGTATCTGGTCAGATGATGTTCAATCTTGGAGTCACTGCGAAGATCTCTCTAGCTGTGTAAATAGGTGAGCTTCCTCAACACATTGTCTCTCCCAGACAGATTTTAAATCTCCTCAAATTATGTATTTATTTATATGATGTGAGCTTGTGTTTGCATGGTCAGCTGGGCAAAAGAGAGTATACAAATAGCTTGCAAATGGGGTTACAAAGGGGTTGAATCTGGTTTGACTCCAGCAGGTAAGACAATTCAACAATGTCAAGCTTACACAATCTTCATTCCATTCACATCAGCAAAACCGTGAGAGATGCTTATGCGTGTGTATGTGTAATTTATATACAGATGATTACTTCAACTCGAGAATGCCTTTGGTGATGAAGTGAATAGGGATTCGATTGGCCATGATTCTGAACCAGGTGTTTGGAGACTCTAAGGAAGGTTTTGCGGCTGCAACTTAAGAACTCTAACCACACCACAGGTAGGGGGGCTGCAAAAACTAACTGTCTAACCTAGTTTATACTTATGTCATTCCTTGTCGAAAAAGAGTGTGTTGTATTCATTCGTGTATAAGAAATTCATAAAAAGATGCAATTCATTGTAGTTGATCAAATAAAGCCAATTACCACAGGCAACAAAGTTGTTTCCAGATTCTGACATCTTTTCTGTATAAAGAGATTAATATGATGTTCTTATATAACCTTTGCCCAAATTTCTGTTGTGTAAGAGAATGAGATATTTTCATGTTCTTCTAATATTAGCTACAACAATCTGCAAGAAAACACTTGACCAGGTTAATCTTTTATATCTGTCAAAACTGAAAACCTCAAGTATAACCATTACTGCTTTCCCATGAAAGGATTTTGAACTTAAAATATAGATGAAGTAACTTAAAATATAGATGAAGTACCAATTCATCAAATGCTGATATTAATCTTAACAAAGAGATGGAAGCAAAGATGAAACCTCTATCTTCTTGGCCAAAGCACTCTGATAATTTGCCTGGAATAATAGATGGTTTAATTTAATCTCCTTTTAACAAAAAAAAATAAGAATAAGAACACGAAAATTTTCAATCAGAAAGCTCCAATCTTTCGTTTTCAGCTTTCACTTTGCTCTCCCTCTCGTCTGAATTTAATGATCGGCTGAATTCAATGGTTGAATTCCAGCATTATCTATTTCTAAGCATTTACATAATTTATTCTCTTTCACATGGCCAGCCAACTGTATGGATGTTTCGACCAAATTATTAATTAGGACATCAATTGAGCATGTTCCCCCCTTCGGAGAATACTCTTTCATTCTTGTCCACATCAAAAATGACAATAAGGCATCTCAACTTCACAAGTCTTTCGTCAATTCCTTTTTCATATTTTATTTTTTACTTCTCGAAGTTTATCACCACGTTCTTTCCAGGCGGCTAAATGCTTCCAAGCTGAATTACTGGATGATGATGATGATAAAAAGAATAACGCGTTTTTGGTTAGCGTGCGTCTTCATTTTTGTAAGTCACGAAATACTCTCTCCGATCCATAATACAAAACCTCATTTAATTTTTATTTTAATTCTAAATATAAGACTTCAATCTATTTTGTCTCTCATATTTATATTTTTTTTTAAAAAAATCTTTTTAATAATGATAGTTCTAGTCAGTACACTTGATTAGTAAGAATATTTCAGGAAAGACAATATATATTCATTACAAATAACTAATTTAACTTATTTTCTTAATCTCCTCAAATTAATCAACTAGTTCTTATAATTAGAACCAGAAGTAGCATATATAAACCCTCCTCTAATCTTTTTTATCAGACGATTCTGATATTATCATCGAAACAATAAGAGGCTTAAAACTCACTAGTTATAGCTGAAAATTAAAAAGAAAAGCCAAACCTTATCATCATTTAAACGCACATGATGTAACTTTCAAAAATGAACCGACATTAAATGAGAGTAATCACATGGGAAAAAAAGGATAATAAATATCTCACACGGTGTCCTCAGGGACCGGAAAGAGTACGTCTATAAATGAATTTTATTGGCTACCTATGTAGATAGGTCTTGAAACCTAAACGTCAACTTTTGTATACAAGATAATAATATCGCAAATGAACTTCTAGTCTGCTATATATGTATATTATATTTAGTTTTGGTGTATTTAGCCTTGCAAGTGGTGCTTACTGATTCACACCAGAATTCACGCGCCCCGTGCTTCCCCCTCGTCAGCGAATTGGAAACCCTTCAACATGTAGTATTATATGTTCTCTGAGCTATAAATTAGTCTTATACTAAAAGCTTGTTTTATCTTGCATTTGATGAATTTGTTGAAGAAGAAGAAGAAGAGATAAAAAGTTTGTCTAAGCTGAGAGAGGTGGGGAGAGAGAGAGAGAGATGGGCAGGTTTGTGTGGGGATCTCTTGCGTTGGTAGGGTTTATTTTGTTCATGACTGTGCCTGCAGCTCTTGGCCGGATCAAAGAGGATCGTGCGCTGACCTGCAGAATTGCAAAGGTACGTACACCTCTGATATAATGCTTTTCCTCAATAAATTGATTAAGTCTTAAAATCAGTAATTACAAGCGATTGAAACCGTTCAGGTAATGTCTATATCTCCAGTGATTTGGGAAATTGACTTGGCGGCTTCTAGGTCTTTTAAGTGGTATTTCATATTTGGCATGCGAAAAAGATCTTTTTCCTCTGAAAAGGGAGTGAAAAAGGTAAATTAGACTTGTGACTTTGATGTGCGCTGAAATCAGTGATACAAATTTTAATCATAGTTAGCAAAATATGTTTTAGGAAAGCCTATTGTATGATATGAGGATGGATAACTTATCTTATCCTACAATAGTTGACAGATTTACTATTTCATTTACTACTATGTGAGTAGAAGTTTAAAAGAAGAGCACATCTTAAAAAACTGACAAATGGAGATGCATTGTTATAAGTTGTATCCTGGGAATCTCACTCAAAAAAAAAAAAATGTGGTTTATTATGAGGTTAAAGTAGTGTTTGGAGGAGGGTTTATTCAGGGGAGGGGAGAAAGAGAAGCAAGTGTATATGGTTAGAAAAAATGGAAGGAAAGAAAGGTAAAAATCTGTCTCTCTCTCTCTCTCTCATTCCAAGTCGAGATTTTTAACGGGGAGATAAATAATCTGTCGCAGCCATACCTATTTTATCCATCTCGCTTAAAACCTTCTTTTAATTTTTCTCTTCTGCCGTTTCTTAACGGTTCATGCGTTGTCGCCTTCCTCCTCCAGCCGCCGTCTCATCCACCTGCTCGTCCAGCCGCCACCTCCGCCACCTGCTCCGCCAAAGCCGATCGTGGCCGACGTGTGGACTTGTTTGGTCTCATGAACGTTAAGCTGGGGAAGCTACCAAAGAACCTGTGTTCCCTGATTCAGGGTCTGGACCTGGAAGCCGCCGTGTGCCTCTGCGCCGCCTTTAAAGCCAACGTCTTAGGTATCGACCTTAACGTTGCCACTAAAGTGGACTTGTTTCTCAAGTACTGTGGAAAAGGAACTGTGCAAAAGAAAAAGGCAGCGTCCCCAAAAAGGCTTCATCGCGCTTAATTGAGTTATTCTTGAGATTTCTCTTTTCTTTCGGATTGCAGCGTTAATAAGTTCTTGATATATTGTAGTTCTCTGATGGTTGGAAGACTCCTCATCATTCCATTAGGTGACAATTAAATTGTATCAATAAAAAGTTTACATTTTTGCGATGATCTATGATTCCCCTGGAGGCTGGTTTTTGACTGATAAATTAATCAGCTGACCCCGAGAAACTATATATATATATATACACACACACACACACTACCTCCTGTCCTTGATATAAAACCTTGTTTGACTTTTATTTTGACCCTAAATATAAGACTTCAATCCACTTTGTCTCTCATATTTACTTAATTTTTTTCAAGATAATCCTTCTAATAATTATAGTTCTAGTTAATACACTTGATTAGCAAGGATATTTTAGGAAAGATAACACTATTTAGAATAAATAACTAACTCAACTTACTTTCCTAATCTCCTCAAATTAGTCAACTGACTCTTATAATTAGGATCCAAGGCAGTATAATACAAGACCAAGGTTCTAAATTGCATATCACTGTTAAATCATCCGGTCTTCCTCTCTCTGTTTCGCATGGCGCTGCATTGATAAGCATGTGATCAAGTTTACTTTTGCATTATGCAATGGACATTTTCCTTTTATGTTTTCCTTCCGTTGACCAATGTCTTCGTCAATCTCAAATTCTTTTAATACTGCACACACATGAAGCAAATATTTTGATTAGCCATAATCAATTAACAAATTAGATTGAAATAAGTTAATATTCTTTGTAATAATCAAAACCATTTAATAATGGTCGACTGAAGTTAAAGGTTGGGTTTTAACATTATCTCTAATCATTTACATAATTTATTCTCTTTCACATATGGATGTTACACACCTACTAAATTATTAGGACATTAATTGTCTTAATTAATTACGGTACTATATTCTTTCCTTCGCACAATATTCTATTTCATTCTTATCAACATCAAAAATAACAACCAAGGCACGCATCTCACTATCACAAGTCACTCGTCAATTTTTTTTCATATTTTATAAACCCATATGCTATAATTTCGAAGCAAAATAATCAACATTAAACAAGAGTAACGTGCAGAAAGATGTAACAAATATCTCACGTCCGTAGTAGTCTTAATAATAAAAAGGATAAAATAATGTTTCTCCTTGAGAACGGGAGAAAGTATGTATAAATATGATCATATTGATTGAAGAAGAGAAGTGTGGCATATAAGCATATGGATATAGGATGATCAGCTCAACATGTAAATCTATTTTAAAACCTAACCTCAACTTCTGTACGAGATAATTATATTGCAAATGAACTTCTAGTCTGCTACGTATATTATTTTGTTTTAGTACGTATCAGAATATGCCTCTCATCAAAAGTCAACAATGAGGGGTAATACTTAAAAAATTCAAACTTTCATTCAATCAATAATTGAGAAAATAATTTTTCCTCAATAAATTAATTAACCATGTGGCTTAAAAATTAATATAATCATAATATATATAATATGATTTAATCATCAGTTTCCCCATATAAATACTTTTGGATCGGATAGTTTCATATGATGATGGATCAGTAAGTTAAACAAAGGGAATCTTGGATGAACATCTCAACACATAATTATATTGCACATGAATTTCGTGTCTACTATATATATTATTTAGTTTTGCTGATGCCTTATACGTACCAGATCGAATATGCCCTTCATCAAAGTCAACATTTGAGGGATAGTACTTAAACAATTAAAACTTGCACTCAATCAAAACCGTTCAATATGTATATATATTCTTAGCTATGAATTAGGACTCCCATACATAAAGCTTGTTTCATCTGGCATCTGAAGTTCCTGAAGAAGAAGAGGATATAGAAGTTTGTCTTAGAGAGAGAGAGAGAGACAGAGAATGATGGGTAGGTTTGTGTGGGGATCTCTTGTGTTGAGTTTTGTTTTGCTCATGACTGTGTCTGGAGCTCTTGCCTGGAGCAAAGAAGGACATACGTTGACCTGCAAAATTGCACAGGTACCTTCTCATAATGTTTCTCCTCAATAAACAGTCTTAAGACCAGTAATTACAAGTGACTGATGTCCTAATTCTCCAATGATTTGGAAAATTTACTTGAAGAAGTTAGTACAGAGATAAGGTTTCAAAGTCTTTTTAGTGGCAATCTATTAGCTATTAGGTTGTTTTTATTCCCTTAGTTCATGCTTGAGTCTTTCCTAAAAAGTGAATGAAAAAGGGGAAGTTAGATTTATGTGTTTGGCATATTGTTTGTAAGTTTATGAGGCTAAGGAATTTTACCACCTAATATATTAGTCCTCTGGAATTGGTTGTTCTTTTAAATTTGTACTCATAACAGATGATATATAGTGCACCTCTTCTAGAAATTATAAAAAAAAAAAGGAAAAAAAATAAAATCTTAACAATATTAAAAATAAGGAATGACAAATTCCATGCAGAAATGTTCTATACTCGATTATTTAATTAGAAAGAAATTATTGTCAATGACAAGTTATCCTAGTGACAACGCCACCCTTCATGTTTGAATGAGGTCTCAGACTCAAGCTAATTGACCCAATTGAGTCGTTTGACTCAATTGACACTAAGCACCCCCTAAATTTTACTTAAGCATACATGTTTGATCCTAAATGAATATGATAAGCACATAACTTCCTGCCCATAGATTTAAAAATAGTATCTTAGATAGATGTAATGGAATGGGTATATTTGCTAATATAAGTGGCATTATATGAATAACAGTCGCTGCTAGACGCAGAGGCAGAAGAAGCAGTGAAGAAATTGTTGCCTGATTATGTGGAAGGAGACTTATCAGAACTGTGCTTATGGCCAGACAGGATCAGGATTTTCCACAAATATAGGTGGACCAGCCCTCTTCACTTCATCAATACTCCTGATAACCTATGCTCTTTTGATTATTCACGTATGTTCTTCTCCAATCTTTCTTCAATCATTTGTACGTGTAACGACAAGAGCAAGAGACAAAGTAAACACTCTGTAATGAAATAGGTCACGAGGAATAGACAACAATCTCAACTCAGGTCTAATACCGAATTAATAACTTACCATAATTATAATCATTGTGATAGGTTAACAATTAGTTGAAAATCATACATCAGTTATAATCTGATCATATATAATTTTCATTAACAGTATCTTTCACACAAATTTATAGGGGATTGCCATAACCCTAAGGGGGAGCAGGACATGTGTGTTGCTGGGGCCATCAAGAATTTCACCTCTCAACTTCTTCATTATAAAGAAGGCACTGGCGATCCTCGACGTATATGCTTCTTCCCTTTTCACTCTCTCCTTTAATTTCCAAGAAAAATTTCACAGTTCTTGTTCATGGGTTGCTTCTTCATTCTGCAGAGAATATGACTGAGGCCTTGTTGTTCTTGTCTCACTTCGTGGGAGATATTCATCAGGTTTCTCAATCATTTCCCTTCAACTCTTAATTCTTGCATGGTTTATTACCAATTGGTGAGCTTCTTCGGTTACCATGGAATTCTTCTTGTTGTTTCAGCCATTGCATGTTGGATTCACCAGTGACGAAGGAGGCAACACCATAGCACTCCGCTGGTTCAGGCGCAAATCCAATCTCCACCATGTAAGTTTCATCTTTATCATCAGTTTTTCTCCAAAACAGAGGAAGAGCCAAAGAAAAAAATGTCAAAATCATTAATTCTTTCGCCAATTTTTAAGTTACTTCAAATGACAGGAGATTTTCCTTCTCTGACCTCAGGTCTGGGACAAAGAGGTCATTGTCACTGCTTTAAAAGATTACTATGAAAAGGATTTGAACCTTCTCTTGGAAGATTTAGAGGGGAACTACACAGATGTAAGACACAACCTGACTAGCTTCAACACATAGTTCTCTTAACTAGGGCTACCATAGAACAAAATTAACCAAACACTTCAAATTCACTTGTACGATGAATTGTTAACAGGGTATCTGGTCAGATGATGTTCCATCTTGGAGTCACTGTGATGACCTCTCTAAGTGTGTAGACAGGTGAGAGATTCCTCAACATATTGCCTCTCCCAGACAAACCTTAGATCCCCCTCACATCATACTTATATGCTCTTGTTTTTAAATGGACAGGTGGGCAAAAGAGAGCATAAATATAGCTTGCAAATGGGCTTACAAAGGGGTTGAAGCTGGTATGACTCTAGCAGGTAAGATAATTATTTAACAATGTCAAGTTCACACACAATCTTTATTCCATTCACATCAGCAAAAGCTGAACAAAGATTCATCACAACTATGAGATACTTAAGCCTCTGTGTGTGTGTGTGTGTAATTTTATATACAGATGATTACTTCAATACGAGGATGCCATGGGTCATGAAACGAATAGCCCAAGGTGGGATTCGATTGGCCATGATTTTGAACCAGGTGTTCGGGGACGCCCAAGAAGGCTTTGTGGCTACAACTTAAAGCACTCTAATAACCACCACAGATAGCGACTACAAATGTTTGTTGTCTAATGTCATTTCCTATCATTTGGTATTTGCGAATCATAGTTTTCATTTAGCGGGATGAAGGAAAAAGAAAGTATGTCAGATTCATTCGTGTAATGAGAAATTCATAAGATGCAATTCAATGCAGTTGATCAAATAAAGCCACTACCATAGGCAACAAATAAAAGTTACGTTGTAGAACTTGATTTGAACTTCCACTTTTTATACAATTTAACAAGTTGAAACATGGAGGGATTCTTTTGTACTATTAATACTTCAATGATTTCGTTGTCATTATGCCTGATTCTTGTATTTGTCTTCAGATAAGAGATGTAACTTAAACTTATTGGCCTAAAAGAATTAAGACATGCAACGATCATTTAGTAAAATAAAAAATGTAAGAAAAATTTTAACTTTACTACTATAAAATTCAAGGAGAGTTTATCAGAACTGGTGTACTAACCATGATATTGTCAAGGATTGTCAGGACCAGCTTGAGAAGATCATAAGCGACTTTCTAAAGTTATGAAAGTGAGAAAAATTATGCCTTATATGAAGGAGAGAATACATGTAGGACATACTCAAAATTAATGCAATAAACATTCACATAGAATTCTTATAACATCAAAGTTATGCAGTGGAAGACAAATAGCGTATTTTAACTAAGGTATGTTTTTTATTACCTTAGGGCTAGTCTTAGAGGTGCATGCATCCTATGAAGATAATTCCAAGTGTGCGTAAAATCTGCTGATATAAGCAGCAGAAGGATTAGTTCTTCATACTGTTTTGGGCACTACCCATTTACATAGTCATATATACCTCTTTCAAACAGATTTTTAGTGATCTGGTTTTAAGAAATTAAGGATAAAACCGAGAAAATTTTCAATTAGAAAGATCCAAAGTTTCATCTACAACTTGCTTTCAATTTTCTCTGCCTCTCGTTCCCGTCTTTGTATTGTTGGTGTTATATGAAACTTACCAAGATCTGAAGAATTTGATTATTCAGTTCTGTATATACTGTATAGGATCCAATGGGATTGAGGGCTGCTGGATTAATAAGTTGGGTGGTATACTGATATAGTACTCAGCTTAACTAACACGTGTACTACAAAGGAAGAACATGTTACCTAGGAAACCACACTTGTGTTTGGTAGAGACCACAATCTCTCTCTCTCTCTCTCTCTCTCTCTCTCGAAAAAGAATGCAAATTGAAGAGGTAAATTGTGGAGTCTCACTCTACACGTAAGTGTAATAAGCTGAAGGAACAGGTTCTGCTACGTGTCCCTATACTAGACAACCACGCCCATCTCTGCAAAATAGAAGATAAGTTTATCTCTTCTCCTGAACAGAATAAGCCACAAATGTTCATCATACTTCATAGTTATTTTATTCTTCTATTCACAATGCATCATGATGAGGTAGAACTTATTGGTATTCCAATTTGTTGTTACTTTCCATAAAACTTTGTGCTGGAATCAGATCTGGCAGTGCTAATTTGTGACTCAAAGGTGATCAAAAGAGAATCTTTGATGTTGATCGTGAGAAGAAATACAGAGCCACACTAAGTCAACTTCCATTTGCTCCCAAAAAACGAAAGAAATTACAAAACCACAGGTGAAGGGTGACAAAGGCACAAGACAAACATTATCAGAAGCTCATAATGTCCCCCTGAGAGAGAAATATCAGCTAGAACAGTAAAACTAGAAGCTACTATACAACACAAACAACTCTCTCCCCCTCTCTGTGTGTGTGTAAATCTCTCTGTTAACAAAACTGGGGATGGGCTTAGAAGCAGGGGAATGAATCAGGAGCGGTGAACACATCTGGAAGTGAAGGAGAAGGCCGAAGAGAAAGAGTGAAGCAGAGCCACCACGATCCCCAACTTAACTTGACCCCTCTGGGGTATCAAACGCCGGCCAGAGAATCTTTGCGACAAACCACCGCCATTGATCACACTTCTTCTTGTTGTCCTCATTTCAGCCATCTCTGACCTCTCTCTCTCTAGCTTCAATCTCAGAAAGCGAAACAGAGACTATATAACTCTCTCTTTCGCAGCACGAAGGACTCAGAAATATTGTAGAAAACTTCATGAGTGGGAAGGGTTTATATAGACGCCACCAAACCAATCTAATCTAAAATTTTCTTAATAAAAAATTGTAGCTTTGTTTTCTCATTCAGGCACTCGACTGTGCTTTTGTTTGTATATTCTTTTTTGAAGTCAGTGGCCGTTTGCTGACGATGCTGACCATGCTTTGCCACCTGAGAACAGTCCTTGTGACGTGTCACCACATGTATCATTTCGCTGGGTATAGACTCTCCGAATTTATAGTCAAGCAAGGAATCTGCCCATTGAATCATCCTCGTTTGTCATTTGTCTAATATTGCAAAAAACTTTGTTCAAGACATGGTCAACGTCATTGATGACGCTTCTTGTTTTGGATGATAATTGACGTCACTAAAACACTTAAAATATATAGCCAATACTGACAAAAAAGTACTTGAAAATAAAAATAAATATGAAATGATCTTTTTAATTAACTCTATCAAAACCAAAAATGGAATATACAAATGTCAAACTGTTATTCACAAAGAACGTAGATATCCATACACTAACTCATGTAGGGTCAAATATGGATTATATATTCAAAATTATACAATAGGAATTACCTAATATGTTGTTACCTATAATTGAATCAACACAATGCACCAACATTATAGATAATATTGATGCATGAGATTAAAGTAAACATATAATTATAAAAGGAAAACCATATTGGAGGTACCTGTATTTTTTTTTTAATTTTCAATTTGGTACCTATGTGTTTTTTGTTCTTAACTAAATCTTTAATTGTGCTCAATTAACATAATTAATCCTTATGTAGAGACTAAAAATGCCAATAGAACAAAGTTATAAGAGCTAATGCTGCTAAAAAATAAAATTAAATGTTTAATTAAGAGGAAAAAACACATAGGTACCAAATTAAAAATTGAGAGAAAGTAGAAATACCTATGATATAGTTTTCCTAATTATAAATTAAGGTCAATAAATAAAGCATATCATACAGTATAATAACACTGATTGAGGATATATAGTTAAAGTTATGGATGAAAATTAAAGTTGGTGGACTGAACTAGGGAGCATAAGATAAGCACGAGGCGAAATGCGTAAGCACACGCGTAATTAAGGTTGATAGTGATATTAAAATAATATTAATGGGTTTTAGTTTGGGGGAGATAAGGGTCAAGGGTGAAGACCAGAAAAGAAATTAGAAAAAGCTAAAGGACCATATAAGAGATAAGGAGCATTGCTTTGGAAGAGTGAATGGTCAAGTGAGGACGGCCCACACGCTCTAGTCAGAGGCCCACATGCCCCGCACATCCATGTTTGATCATCTTACCTGGTTTTATTTGATTAATGTGAACCAACAGTTAAATTTAACAGAAAGAATTAATCTCTCACGATATAATAAATTAAGATTCAAATTTCTGTTGAAAGATATGCTCATATTTAATATCTTAATAACAAGTGAATAGTTATCACTTACTACTCCGTCCCTTATTATAAGATCTTTTTAACTAAGTTGCGCTGTTAAAAAAACAGTTAAAATTAGTTTAAAAAAATTAATATATAATAAATGTATTTTTTTTCCAAATATATCCATATCTATAAATGGGTGGATATGAGAGAGTAACAGTAAGATATATAAAAAAAGAGAATATATTAAATGCATTAAACTAAAAGTAAAATAAGTAATAATGTATTAAATGTTCAGACAAATAAAAAAAGATCTTATAAAAAAATAAACCCATTTAAAAAATTAGATCTTATAAAAAAAAAAGGAAGGTGTATTACTTTAAAGCTTATTATTAGATTCTACTTTAGTATCATTAAAACTTTTAGTATTTATTTGTATTTTTTATTTGAAAATTGGGTGTTTGAATGAACTCATTCACCGGTCAAAAAAGAATGAATTCATTCACGTGTAGTGTTGGGATTTAAAAAATATTATAAACACCTAAAGGTCGCGTTTGACAGGCTGGAAGAGAAAAGTTAAGATTATTTTTTTGAAAAAAGAAAAGAAAAGAAAAGGTAGGCCATGAAAAGTTAGTGAAAAAAATAAAGATAAAATTGTTGGCGGATTCCGGAATTAATGTTGTGGTTTCAATAATCACTATTGCAAGTTTGTTCTCTTAACAATCACAGCTAAGTATTTTCTTTTGTCATATTTATAAAATCTTGTTTTTAATCTACAAACAAAATTTTATGAATAAAACCAGAGGCAGTATTATTTTTTTAAGGAACAAAAAGATGGGCCATGAAAAGTAAGTGGCAAAAGATGAAGAGAAAAATTTATTGCTCCACTGAGACTGGTAGGTTAGTTATAGTTACACTAACAGGGAACATATAGGATTAGTTGATTTTTTGGAAAGAACTTCTCATAATATAGACGATATCCATCGCTTCCTGGACCAACCTCCACCGGGAAGTGGTGCCAATACTCACTATTGCAAGTTTGTTATCTTAACAATCGTAGCTATGCCACTAAATAAGTAAATTTCCTTGATCTCACTGTGACTAAGAAAAATAAGTAATGGTAAGCAATTACGCAATATACAATAGAGTACGTACTAATTATTCATAATAAGAATTCATTATCAATACTCAATAGAGATATCAAATCTTCTTCTTCTTTTTTATCCCTATTTTAAGAGGCAGATACTAATGATTTAAAGTTACCAATGAGATTAAAAAAAGATTTTTTTGATTTATGAAAGTATTTTTATGCTGTCACTAAATTACAACGCATCGGTATTCTAATAGTAATAATCTTTTTGTTTGTCCCCCACTCAAGCAAGCAAAACGGGTAGGTAGCTAGGTTGCTAGCGATAGATAAGTCCAAGGATGATGGCATGACAACACGTGAAATTAAAGTTGCCGCCAGATTGCTAGTGATCAACACTCTCTTTTCTCAATCAGCCAAATTGGATCTAATGATGTCACGAAGCAAAATTTGAATTTTCAAACTCTCAATATTTAATACTTAATAATATTTTAAACAAAATTATTTCAATAAAAGGACACTTACTTGACATGACCTTTTAAAATTTTTTCTCTTTTTATATTTTAGAATGTGTTATAAATTTGTCACATACTCTTCTACTCTTCTAGTTTTATTTATAAAACGAGGAGATAAATTTTTTTAATATATAAGTCAACTTTTTAATATAAATGTGCTATTTTATTATTAGTTTATTATTGCTTAAATTACTAATTTTTAAAAATATATATTAAATAGGGATAAAATTTAAAAATTATTAAATTTTAAAAGAAATTAACAAAAGTTAGATTATGTTTGGACGGAGAAAAAAGTGAAAGGAAAATAAAAGGAGAAAATACTAAAAAGGAAAACTTCCAAAGAAGCAAAATAATTTACTATTTTAGAAACACACATTAGAACCTCAACTTCATGACATCAAAACTAAAATCATATTATCTTAGCAAAGATATTACTCTTCATGGATCGTGGTCAAATTTTTTCTAGTGCACAAAATCCTCTACGAAAGATAAGTGCAAAGCATACTCAAATTTTTAAAAACACAGATAAGATATTATAGAATTAGGTTTTTAGGAAGGAAGAGAGATTTAAAATAAATTCATAGGGAACACACTGATCCTATAATGCTCCCAACTTCTAACTTAGCTTACAATTTTCACTTTATAAAAGAAAAAAAAAACCGCGCATTATGGTTATGGGCCAAGGGAGCGGTAATTTATGATTAAAGAACATGTTGACCTTACTCGCAGCCAAATTAATAAGATGTTTTAGATACAAAATGATTGTTTACTAAAAAAAAAAAAGGAAAGTGGAAAAGGGAAACACGCAGTCAACAGTCAACACCAGACAAATCAGAGAGCCAACGTAAAAGATGAGGACCATCGATTCGTAAGAGCAGAGGGTCAATTAAGAACGGCCCACACGCTCTGACAATATCATTTTCTAAACATATTTATTTGCAAATAAAAAATTACAGAGAACAAATAAAACAACAGTGGGAAGAAAAGAGAAAAACTTGACATTGTTCATATGTCATCCAACTGCATGTAAAATATAATATATTTATTATATATTTTTTGCCAGCCATGTATATATGTATTTATTATACACATACATATAGATGACTACAACATCAATTTATAAATCATTCTTTTATTTTATACAAGTGGGCACCAATAAGAAATATAGATCTCCATCTTATTGACGTTTTTAGAAAGTGGAGAACATATAATAAAGGCATACGCTAATTAAGAGTTGTCACTATTTAAAAGGTAAAAAAATGCTACTCCTCCGGTCCTTATTATAAGACCCCATTTGACTTTTTATTTGGTCCTAATTATAAGACCCTAATCCATTTTGTCTCTTATATTTATGCATTTTTTTCCAAGATAATCCTTCTAATAACGATAGTTTTAGCCAATATACTTAATTAGCAAGGATATTTTAGGAATGACAACACTTATTTATTATAAATAACCAACTTAACTTACTTCCTTAATCTCCTCAAATAAATCAATTGGGTCTTATAATTAGGACCGGAGGAGTATGAATTGAATTGTCATCGTCAGAGATTAATCATGTCGGATTGTGTTGTTGGAGCATTTTAGTTTCATTTAAGGGCAAGGCAACTTGTGTCCCGGTGTCTCCCCCCCCCCCAAAAAAACCGTTACGTTCGGTCCTAATTACAAGAGCCAGTTGACTAATTTGAGGAGATTAAAGAAGTAAGTTGAGTTAGTTATTTGTCATAAATAGGTGTTGTCTTTTCTAAAATATCCTTGCTAATCAAGTGTATTAACTAAACTATCATTGTTAAAAGGGCTATTTTGGAGGAAAAAATATATAAATATGAGAGACAAAGTGGATTGGGATCTTATATTTAAGACCAAAATAAAAATCAAACATGATCTTATATTAAGGACCGGAGGTAGTAATACATCGTGAATAGCAGTTAAATCGATCATTTCATTGGCAAATAATCCATTCTTTTTATTTGTAATAATTTTTGGAGTAATGTCATGATTTATAATATACAATGTTTTTTAATTAAAAAAAAGTTTTATTCGTATTTTTATTTAAAAAGTAAGGTTTATTAGGCGTGAGTTATTTGAAATTAGTGTGAAATGAAGAGTATTTTTTTTAATTTTATACTTTGTTAAAAAATTAAGGGTTTAACTGTATTTGAAAAGTTAATAAGGCTCATTGCTCTTCCTAATAAGATTTTAACTCGCTCATTTTAAATATAATTTATATATTTTTTACAAGGAGAGATTTTGATGACCGACGCTATTTCTACAGGGAGAGATTAGAATTTAAGAATGGGAATTAGTGCCGGAGATGGTGGGGGCATTGGTTAATTTGCACTTCTTCTGGTGCTACATGCAAGCTTTAAATTTAAGAAAGAGTGTAATTCAATTTATAAGCTTTAATTTGAATTTATCTTAAAATTTAATACATTTTTTTAATTTTATTTTTAATTATATATTCTCTCTCATTTGTTATAATATCTCTTATCATAGTTTTCTATGCATTTTCTTTCATTTTTTTTCTCATTTATTATAAATACATATTTGAAAACAAAATTGTATTTCTCACCTATTTACTAATTTTAATTAATTTTTTATTATTTATGAATGAGTTATTTAAAATTTATCTATAAGATCAGATTGCGTATTTTTTTTTTGAGCTGAAGATCAGATTGCGTATTTGACAGTAGTACTTTGTTTGCTGGCCTTGTGGTGTGCTGGCTGTTCCCATTAATAAAATGTGCTTGTTGGTTATAAAAAGAAAAAGTTCGGCGTTGATGCCTTGATGGGCCTTCTTGCCAAGTCACACTGACCACCTGTCCACCGTCATGATGCGGGCGTGAGAAGGGTGAGGGAAAAAGAAAAATACCCTCTTAATTCGTAAAACTTCAGCCGTTCAGGGAAAACATCCCCGTTATGAAGAATTAACTGCCGTATTCGGAATTCAGTCCGAAGTCTCTGTTTCTTTCCTGTTCTGTGTTCAGCTTCTCATTAGATCGGCACAGGACGATTTAAACCTTTCAATGAAGATGATCGATGAATTTAAAAGAGAAATCAAATCCGCAAACATCATGTGGGCTCATCAATAAAACACAAAGCAAGCACTCGGATTCATTAACCAAAACTGATTATACAAAATTCTGAAAAGAACAACCCCCCCCCCCAATTTGTACAGAAGAGACAAAAATTTCTCATCGGATGAATTTCTTCCGCTCTCTGAATCTGATATCATCATGAACGACCGAGATGAGAAGAAGGGCGAGCGCCGCAGAAAATTGAAGCCACCGAATTGGCCAAGCCCACCATGATCGCAAGCTTCACCTGCCCTCTCAGAGGAATCGGACGACCAGAATCCCTCCGACAACAGCCGATTCTGTTGTTGCTCATGCTTCGCCTTCCACCTTCCACCTCCATCACTTTCTTCTGCTTTCTTCTCTTGATCCGCTTCGGTGAGTACAACGAGTTCACCGCCTCCTTTGTCAGTTCTGATTTCTGAAGTCCACAGGACTGTACTGGCGGTTGCAAATGATATTGGCGCGATTATATACGAGCTATGTAACGAAAATGCCCTCTTTTATAAGCTAGAATTACATGTATTGCCACTGATAGTGTTCGGCGGGCTTGCGTTCTCCTTTTTGAATTCTTTCGGACTAATAATACTTTGACGGTTTTGACCTCATTTTCTTGGGTCGGAAAATGGAATTTTTCCCCCTTTCTAATTTTTGCCCTTTTGGGTCAATATCTATTGGAGCCGCTTGAGAATCGCCGCCACCTGTAAAATAAAAACAAGCAAATTAATAATTGTATCTGAATTTTTAATTCAGCATTTAAAAAGTACAAAGGACGAACAGGTTGTTACTACAATATACAATGCCCCTCGTAAATAAAATATGACATGTGTAACCCTAAGGGGTTAGGTCAGCTGGCTGGGGCTGTCCTAGCTTAACCACAGGTCTCGAGTTCGAGCTGTGGGAATGCAGCACCCTGAGGGGCCAGAGGGCGTCGACCGAAAGGTTCCTTGCAAGCTCTCGATCCGGATTAGTCTGGGGACGTTGTCACGACTGAAAGACGCCTATTTCCCTGAGATACCGGAGGAGAAATCAAAAAAAAAATGACATGTGTATATTTTATTGAGTGTTAGATAGACTGGCTATGTATGTAGGCTCCTATAATATCTAATTGCAACCTTATCTCGAAATATTAAACTAGATTTGGAATCGTGTTTAGTACATAGCTTTTGTTGGATAGCCTTGTTTATAATTCTCAATTAATTTAATATATTTTTTAATTGTAATAACTACTGAAGCGCAAGATATGTGAGATTCAATGTATGGATGCCTTTTACTTTATGCCTTTTGTTTTGTAGTGTGAACGCGTTAATATAATTTGGTAGTGGGTGTCACATTGATCACGTGGAGAATAACCTTTGCGTGGGTTAAATTAATGTCTACGTCAACTTCAATAACGCTCTTGAGTGCCTCGCATGTGCGTGAAACCAACAGTGCATTTATATCTTTTTCTTTATGTGAGCCCCACTTGTTTGTTTGTTTTCCTTTCATTTTAGTTTCAAATCAAAGCCAAGGATTCCGAATAATTAGATATTAGTTTTTTTTTCAATAAAAATACAATTCACCAGAATCATGCTAAAACTAGTACAATCTGACTATTTGCATAGTAAAACACCACATGCCAAATGAAATAAAATACAATCACGCGATTAATTTTTTTTAAAAAAAAAAAAACTTCCATTGAACATGGAATAGCACTTATGCTGACTTTAAAATAAATAAAGGAGAACAATTTCTCCAAGCAAATATAATGGTACAATATGAATTCAATTAAGAGAGATTCTAATAAGAAAGATCTAATACTTTCAATCCTTAATATAAAACCTAATTAATTAGTTTAACAAGATTAAAAAAGTTAAATAAATTGTTTTTAAATATTTATATTTATCATTTTTCTTTAAACTAATTTGTTTAATTTATAAAATGATATATATAACTGTTTCAAAAAAAAATCATATAACATACCACCTTCGGTCCTAATTATAAGATCCAGTTGACTTATTTGAGGAGATTAAGGAAATAAGTTAAATTAGTTATTTGTAATAAATAAGTGTTGTCATTCCTAAAATATCCTTGCTAATTAAGTATATTGGCTAGAACTATCATTATTAGAAGATTATCTTGGAAAAAAATGCATAAATATGAGAGATAAAAATGGATTGGGCTCTTATAATTAGGACCAAACAAAAAGTCAAACGGAGTCTTATAAAAAGGACCGGAGGTAGTATATTATAATTAAATAATCTATTTAACTTACTTAGTCTCTCTAAATAAGTCAACTAAATCTTATACTACCTCCGGTCCTTAATATAAGACTCTGTTTAACTTTTATTTTGGTCTTAAATATAAGACTCCAATCCACTTTGTCTCTCATATTTATATTTTTTTTTCCAAGTAGCCCTTCTAACAATGATAGTTTTAGTCAGTACATTTGATTAGCAGAGATATTTTAAGAAAGATAACACCTATTTAAGACAAATAACTAACTCAACTTACTTTTTTAATCTCCTCAAATTAATCAACTGGCTCTTATAATTAGGACCAGAGGTAGTACTACATTCGGTGTTAAATATAAAATCTCGTATTATTTGTAATACAAACTAGATTTTATATCTTGAACAAGAGGTTTAGAGATAATAAAAAAAAAAACAAAGAAACAAAGAAAGTTAACCTCATGTCAAAATGTACAAGTTGCGTGCTATTATTGGTTGTGCTCAATTGATCACGCTTCGACTGTTCGGCACACATCCAACGTTGTACTTAGACAGGTTCCCGTAGATTTTTTTTCCATTTATTTTTGGAATGGCCAAATACTAAATATTTTTCTAGTACTATTTACAAATCACTTTTAATATGTCTCATACATATCAAAAAAAATTTAAATTTTATTAACTCTAATTTACAATCTAAACACTTTTTAATTTTATCCCTATTTAATATACATTATATCTCATGTAAACAAAATCAACACAATAATAAATTAAAGATAAAATTGTATATCCGTATAAAAATTTCTCTCCATACCTCATAAATAAAACAAAAAAATATCTTTTTTCCTGCTCTATCAATAGGACTAGAGAAATACCAATTACCAATATTCAATATATTAGCATATGATAAAAATTACAATAATGGCAATCTTACTTGCGCATTGAACGTTGTAATTTTTTTTTTGTCTTCTCCATTTTTCCCTGTCCTGTGAGAACGAAGATTTCAAAAACCATGGAATACGGAGTAACAAAAATAGGAGAGGAATGAATAAGGCAAAGAAGACAATGATGGTGGAGTCAAAGCAGACATTAAAGAATTGGAAAGGAAATATGTATCATACGACCTTCTATCTATAAACATTTAGCTTCACCTAGGTCCAACAAATTATATAAAACAAATAATACAATATAAGTTTACCGTATATAACCTTTTGAGTTACTATAAAATTAATATTCCTAAAAACCAATTATGAGAGGGTTTTTTTCGGCCGAGGAGTGCAACGTATGAACAGCGAAGAATTGGGCGAGGTTATGGACATGGCATCGTTTCACAGAACGCCGATTGGACTTCGGAATACCAAACACAGTTTTTTTTGGGGTGATAAACCAAACACAGAATTGAGAGTAAACGATTTTCTTTGTCTCTCTGTTTCGCTTCTCAGTAGGATCAGCACAAGACGATTGTAATCTTCAATCAAGACGACGATCGATGAACTAAGAAGAAAAGCGGAATTCACAAATTCAAGCGGAGTCAGAAATAAAAAATGAAGGAACCGATCGGATTCACTAACAAAAATTAATTAATTGTACAGAAATCTGAAAGAAAACCCCCCAAATTTGTACATGAGAAACAACAGGAAAAAAAAAAGTTCTCATGGGGAAGAAGAAGAACTGCCTTCGATCTATGGATCTAACATCAACGAGCGAGATGAGAAGCCAGGCGAGCACGGGAGAAGATGGAAACCACAGAATTGGCCAAGCCCAGCACTATAGCGAGCTTCACCTGACCCCTCAGAGGAATCGGACGGCCAGCATCCCTCCGACCAAAGCTGTTCCTGCCGTTGATTAAGCTTCTTCTTCCACCTTCCATCTCTATCGCTTTCTTCTACTCTCTTCTTCTCTTGATCGGTTTTAGCAAGGAGCTAAGGGAACGAGTCCGCTGCTTCGCTTCCGAACTCTGATTTCTTAGGTCTGGACAGTTGTGGTCCTGGAAGTGAGAATAACGATAGGATTATATAGGACCAGTGTCACTAAATGCCACTGCTTTAGCCTAAAATACAAGTGCCGCCACTTTACTGTGCAGGACTAATACTTTGACGGTTTTGACCTTGTATTCATCCATTGGATCCACGGACCAGAATTGAGAAGCGTCTCCTCTTCTGCGAAGTAAATATTATCTCTGAAACTAATATTACAAAACTAGTTGATTAATTTAAAAAATATTAAAAAAAATAAATTAAGTAATTCTTTGTAATAAATAGGTTTTATTTTTTTAAAATCTTTACTAAATATAATATTCTAATCACTTTATTTCTAATATTTATATATTTTTTCCTAAAATAGTCCTTCTAATAATAATAATTCTAGTTAACACACTTGATTAGTAAGGATATTTTAGGAAAAAAAACACCTATTTATTACAAATAACTAATTTAGTTATTTTTTTAATTTTTTTAAATAGTCAACTAACACTTATAATTAGGATCAAAAATAGTAGTATAATAATAATTTTTTTAAAAATGTATAAGATATTGTTAATTTGTTGATGTGAGAGCGTGTGGGCAGCAGGCAGAGAAACTGGGAAAGTACAAAGGAGGAACAGATGGGTACATTTTTTGTGTATATTTATGAAGCGTTGGGTTGGCTTTGTCTAAGAGGACGCACATGGAATGAACCCAAGATATCTACTTATCTAGCACAGAATCTGATATCCGATATAAAAACAACATTGTTGACGGCTACAACGTGAGGTGTCGGTTTAGTTGAAAAGAGAAAGGGAAACCAGACTAAAAAGCTGAAATATTTTGGCTTGGTCGAGTTTGGAATATTTGGAGTAGGTTTATTTGAGTTAATTCCTACAAAACACAATATTTTAATTATTCATATAACAAGCACATCAAAACTCAACAATTACTACTTTCATATGATATTTTCCTGACGTAGTTGAGAAATAAGTCCATATTCGCGTGTTGATGAGCATCAAAATCATTTTTTTCCCTTAAAATATACGTCGTCTCAACTTAAAATAAATACTTTTACGTTTCATGGGATTAAATTCTGCTCAAATATTGATCTTATGTTACACGATGAAATCATTTTCTTGCAAATAATTGAAAAAAGGCATTAAATTAATTTTTATTTTTTTAAAAATCAAAGTAATTCTAATAAAGACACTCCCTTTGGGCATGTAGCTCCAAGGATTGTTTTATATTCCCGTTGATTGCGATCAAATTTTCAGCCGCCTGACCCTCATCAGTCAACAAGACCAGTCAGTTTTGGTCCCATTCTTTTTAAGTGCTGTAAAAAATACTCAACCACAAAGTAGCACTAATTATTTGTTCTTTCTAAGGTATTAGATTCAATATCTACCTTGTTGGCGGCATTCAGCCGCCTGGCCCATCATTTTCTTACTTTATGCTTTGTAATGTGAAACGTTAATAATTTAGGTGTGGGAGTCATATCATATTAATCACGTGGAGAACATCCTTCGTGTGCACTAAATTAATGTCTAAATCGGAATTGAGAAGGGACGGCTCTTTTTGAATCAAGTGAGACCCACATTATTACTATGCAATTAATTATAGATGTGAGAATTTTATTTATAAAAAATCTCTAATTTTTTTTTATAACAGATATTCATTATACTTTTTGATGAAATTCCAACTCACAATCTACACTCTTTCTTAAATAAAAGAACAAAATGTATTATAAATAAAAATAAAGTTTACAAAGGCTAAAATAAACAAGGCCAAAAAAAAAAGGTTAAAATAAGCTAAAAGAGAATGACCTGAAAGATAAAGGTCCTAAATCTAAGAAAGCAACAAAGAATATAATTTTAACATCAAAGGAATTAAAATCCTTAAGTAAAGACTGGATATCTTGGAGCATCACATCATATTTTTCCGCCTGTAAAGAGGCTACATTGCTAGGAGCTTTGCCAACACGTCATAAGTGAAGATTTTCTTTGTTAATGCAGTTGTGTGATGCATAACCATTTATCCAAAAAAGAGCTGCCTAAGACATTGGCCAAAGAACACATTCTGCTAAGTGGAAACTCCTTTTCCAAAGGAATTGGTGGAAAATCTCTCCATGTAAATAGACCGTGAGGTTACAATGTAATTTCTTGTTTCTACTTTTAAGCTTTTGAAGAATGATTATCCACTCTTCTAATTCAAGATCCTAGCTTTTAGTAATAGTTTGACCATAGATGCCAATATCCCTTTAAGAGCATTCCCTTAGATAAGCAGTGCCTGAAAAGGCTATGAAACCTTTTATTTCTTGAATGAGCGAAGTGGGCTGCTTGATATTTTTTCTTTATATATAAAGCTAGATTCCTGCCTAGCCATAAAAATTGACAAGTATAATAATGTCTTTTAACATCCAAGTTTGTCCACCCGTGCACATGTTAATAATAGTCTGCTTGAGCAGACATTTGAAATCAGCAAACGACATACTGTACAAGTTGATTGAAAAGCATCCAAACCATATAGCTTTCGCGTAAAGGCGTGAGATGGAGAGGTGTTCTGAAGGTTCCTTATCCTGACATCCAAAAAGGCATGAACCTGAGACTCACAATCTACACTTGAAGAAATTTTAAAGAAGATATTTGGGGCTAGCCGGAATACAAACCCTGACATCTATTTTTTAATTTCGGAGATATGTTCTGATTTTACAATGCAAATTCTTGGTACCAACTTACATATGCACACACAGATATTTGAAAAAACTCACATTACTGCTCCTATAAATATCACTATTATTCTATTAAAAAAAATAGGCATATGATGTTCCATGACCAGACCATATCCATATCATTCGCCTTTACATCTCCGTCGCCCCACCGTCACAACCCATTAACTTTTGCGTTATGTGAGCCCCATTGGCGGGCGTGCTTGCTCTGTTTGGAGGTTCAAATCAAGAGGATGGATTTGTTGGATAAGTTAAAAAGATTCCAAATATGGGAAGTGTTCAATTCATTCCATTTGGACCTCCACGCCAAACATTGCACTCGGACGGTTCCCATCCACAACGATGCTTACTCTCCACATGTGTCGTGTGTGTGCATCTGGGGTCCCTCATCGCTCAAATTAATAGTGTTCCTGTGTATTCCATTTATACAGCCTATAGTACTCCTCCATCCCGTCTATAATCCTTTTTTGGTTCTTAATATAAGACTCAATTCTTGAATTGGTTTTGGTCCTAAATATAAGACCCATTTCTCATATTTATTAATTTTCTCTAAATTACCTCTATGGATACTCCCTCAACCATAATCAAATAAAAGAAGGAGAAGGGATATTAAGAAAGATAATTATAGTATTTTAGGAAAAATGTGTCATTTTTTTTTATAATTAACTAACTTACCTAACTTCATTAATCTAATCAAATTAGTTAAATGGGTCTTATATTAAGGACCGGAGGAGTATAAACATCTACTTAATTAACTTGAGTATATTAAATATATTATTTAAATTAATTAAGATAATACTCTTATGGTTCTAAATATAAGGCCCATTTTGTAGTGTAAATTACATTATAAAAAGGACATTATATTTAGGATCAGAGGAGTATATTTTTTCGAAAACACCATAATCATCTTACTTAATTCTCTTCCTCCCTCTTCTACTTGATTATTATTGAAAAAATATCACTATGTTTAATTTGAGAAAAAATTGATAAACATATGAAATAGTTCTTATATATAGGATCAATATCGACTCCCTAATTAGTTCTTATATTAAGAACTGAAAAAGTATGTCCTATTTTTAGTCTTTAATATAAAAACTAGTTGGGAATATCTGTATTGATTGTAAGGAGTTCTACTAATCATTCAATGCATAGAGGCTATTTTACGGAGACCAATATGTAATTGTGATAAACAATTAACTTAATTAATTTTCTTGATATTTTTAAATTAGTGTTTTAACTCTTATATTAAAGATTGGATGCAGTTAGCATCCAAAAATTGAGCCATATTTTCAGAGTTTATGAATAGCGTGTGTTAGAATGTTCATATTATTGCTTACCCGAAGGGATTTAGAGTAGGAATCACTTTTTTCAGTGGATTCTCAAAGAAGCTAATTTGGTTGCTGATTAACGAGATAAATCGTTTGTGACGAAATCGTGTCCATTTTATTTACAATAAAGGATGTTTTAGCTGTAGATAATGGTTGACTGCTGTTTGCCATGGGCTTAAAACGTGTTAGGTTTCGTTTTGTTGCCTGTACTTTTAGTTTATTATATCGGAAACATTGCAACAAAAAAATTGTAAAAATTGTAAAATTGTAAATCATGACTCGTTACTGACTTGACAAGACGTACAGATTTTAATAACAATCCAATGGCAACAAATTTATAACAAAATACCCTATTTACAATTTCATAATTTTCAATGATTTTTCCTATTATATAAACTATAAAGTTTTATTTTTTTCTTGCTTACACTATTGATTAATCGCTTGTGAGATCATTGCGCCTCTGTCACGTTTATATAGCAGATGACCAGCTCAAGGAAAAATAATCAACAATTATATGTATATATAGATTGTAAGAATAAAAAGTCTTAATTTTGTTACTCCTCCGGTCATTAATATAAGACCTAATTATTAAGTTGGTTTTGGTCCTAAATATAAGACTTATTTATCATATTTATCAATTTTCTTTAAATATCTCATAGATACTCCTTCAACCATAATAGAGTAGAAGATGAAGATGTAGTATTAAAAAAAATGATTATGGTATTTTAGGAAAAACGGGTCACATTTTTTATAATTAACTAACTTACCTAACTTCTTTAATCTAATCAAATTAGTTAAATGGATCTTATATTATGGACTAAAGAAATATATTATTTGAACACTTATCAGTATCTTTATAATTTTTAAACTCAAAACATGAATACATAGGCTTTCACACTTGAAAAAGAAAATCTATGTTTTATTCCCATTTCCATGTCACTTCAGAGTTAAGATTATGTCGTGATGACTAATATGATTAATAATTTTTATTCATTCTTTTTGTTGATATGTTTAATATTAGGGAAAAAAATTATCTTACCGTCTTGAGTCCCACAAAAGGACACTAATTACTGAAAGTCCCCCGGCATAGAGAAATGGCCCTCAAGTCTTTAAGTATGTAAATAAGTTCTGATGTCTAATGTTCATAACGCCGCTGGTTTGTAAGAAGAAAAAATTTTATTTTAGAAAAATTGGTAAAAAAAAAAAAATCCTTGTTTAAAAATTTAATTGGTTAAAAGGATTTAAATTTGAGTGCGTGCAAATATGATATGTAAGTATAATATATCTTCTGCTGTATACAAATAATTTTTATATTGATGATTGTTGTATATCATTGATAGTGTGTTGTACATAGCGGAAGATATATTATACTCACAGAATATAGTTACACTCACTCAAATTTAAATTATTTTAACTAATTAAATTTTTAAACAGAAATTTTTTTTACCAATTTTTTCTTTTATTTTTATATAAAAAGTAATAATTAATGCTCGAGTGTGGAGAGAAAAAGATATGAACTACGTACGTAAACAATGTGACGTAATATATAGCAATTAAATGGTGACAACGCGCTAAGGCTAAGGAGTTCAATAATTACAATAATTAAGCACATGTTATTAACAGATTAATTTAAATGTGACATTATTGTCTTTTTCAAGCTTTATAAAGATCCAATAATATTGGTGTTCAGTGCGATAATAATCACGCGGGGAATCCCATTTGCATTGGTCGAAACAAAAGCTCACCACCTGCCAACTCACATTCACTTCCCACAATGATAATCTTAATTTTGTTTTTATTTCCAAATCCAATTCACAATGCTTTGCTTTACTTCTTGAAAACCACTTCTGCGATACGACAACCCAGCAGCACTGACAAAGCAAACTGATTAAATAATTAATTAGTACTACTAATTAACTAAGTAATTAAATGTCAAATCTGATCTGAGTTCACTTAAATACGCAATGCCCACAAAGAAGTGGAGAGTTTCGATGAATTAATTAATATACAAAAATGCATTATCTGTTTGATTAGGACGTTACATTGAACAAGGACATTATTTTTCAATAATCCAGGGAGAATGAATGATGGATCTCAACCTCGACAATGTGATTATAATATTAATAGTATGTCCAGACCCCCCCGCCTTTTTTTTTTCTTTTTTCTGTTGGTAGTAGTTAGAGGTTAGTGTGAGAGAATCCCACTTGTTATGGGCAGGTTATTTAAATTGAGTTGTGTGGTCTACAGGGGGAAAGCCAGAATATGAAGAGAAATATGGCTCGTGGAAGAACTTAGCTTGTAACACAACTAGCAAATTTTATGAGGGATGGGATCCTGTGGATCCTGTGAAAAATCTAAGATCATATCTTTGTGGGTCCTAAGGTAGACCTAATAGACCTTGTGTAGATTTTTCAGTCTTTAATATTAGAATCAGATAACTAATTTAAAATGATTAGAAAATTAATTAAATTAGTTATTTGTAACATACACGTGTTGACTTCTCTAAATTATTTTTATTTAATTATGTGTGTTGGAATTACACTTGAGTGTAAATAACTTATAATCAATATGACATTTTTGACTACTTCAGTTTGACATAGCTTTGTAGGTCTTTATTTTCTTTCATTATAAAAAAAAAAGGTACTAATTATTCATCTATGTATCTACTCCCTTTCTCATCCTTTATATAAGATACAAATAAATTTAAAAAAATTAATTAAAATTAGTTGGGAACAGTAAATGTCAAAATTATATTTTATTTTTAAAAATATCTTTATTTATGGAGAATATGCGTGTGAGAAATAATTAATGCCATGATAAAACATGTAATTATGATACACATTTGATTTTCATTTCTAATTTGCAATTAATAGGATTAGTTCTAGTGTTTTAGTTTCTATGTCAATGAAAGGATATCGTTACTGCTCTACATGTTATAAGTTGATATTTATGGATCATTTTTATACTTTAGTTATAAGCGAGTTTATAAAATCTATAATGCAATTAATAATTTTTCAGGTTTTTTTTTTTGGATAGACGGAACTATTTTAATAATATCAACTAGTTATAACAAAAAAATTTTTGACCTGTGTGAATTAGATAAATTTTCTAATAAAAATTTAAACCTTGATTAGGATTAGCGCTTTTTGTTAAACCTAATTGCTGTTGATAAAATATTCAAATTACATATTAGTAGGAAAGAATGATTCAGGATTTCAGGTAGACTCTAGAAGGCCCATCAGGCCCAAAAAATAAGAAGGCCCAAATTGGAACGGGATTAGATCATTCCGATAATGGTCATTGAGCCGAGTAATGACGTTGGTGTTTTTGATTACGTGAGCCCTATTGTCCAACGGTACTTTTACCCAACAACATATAAGTACATTCTAATCACATCCAGAATAAAGAATTTTGAGTGGCTCAACGGCCCAAATTTATTTTAATTAAATATATAATTAGAATTAAAATTAAAATTTATAAAAATAACATTCCAATTAATATCAATATATGTAAAATAATATCCAATTGTATTATTCATGAGTTATAAACAATACTATGTACTAATTTGAACATATTAAGGAAACTAGTTATATTGGTTATTTATAATAAATAGGTGTTTTATTCTCTAAAATATAATTGTTAATCAAGTCTATTAATTAGAACTATTATTATTACAAGACTATCTTAAGAAAAAATCAAAAAATAGATAAATATGAGAGGAGTCTTATATTTTAGATCAAAATAAAAGTCAAAGGAGCTCTTAATATTAAGGACCAAAAGTTGTACAATTTTTATTAAATGTTGTATAAAATACAGGCGTCAGCCACATCTACTATGAATCAAACGTATCGTAGATTTTATTTTGTAAGGCGGAGAAGTTCTAATAACATTGTTATTTCATTCACGGTACAGTCTCTTTTTAATTACTAGACTGCCCCTAGTTTCTTTTGTCTCTTATTAATCTTGTACAGCTAAAATGTGTCAATTTAATCTTTGGAATAATATAGTTTTTTTTTAATTTAAATAACTCTCTCAACCTCTCTGATACAAATATTAGGGTTTGCTATGAGGAAAAATAAGAGGAGGGAACAGGAAGAAAATTTTTAATAAGCTTGATTTAAAAAATAAAAAAAAGTGGGGTTAAAAGCTTTTAATTAATTTTTTATATTGCTTCTTCTTTTTATTAAAATTTTAAAACCCCGCTTCTCTAATTTTTTAAATAGAGCTAGTTAAAATTTTTCTTCCTTTCTCGTCTCCTCCATTCCCCTCATACCAAACAGTACTCTAGTGTCATTAGGAGAGCTGATAACTGTTCTTGAATCCATCGGATTAAGTTATTTATGCTATCCAGAAATTTTGAGATAGTTAATTTATTGAATAAATTTATTTCTCACTTAAATCAATTAGAAATGCATTACATCAGTTTATCGATTTTCAGTTACTAATTATTATTATTATTAACGGCTCAAAATTTAGCGCAAAAGTTCAACTTAATTATTACATATGTGACGAGTTGGAAAGCCAAAAGCCAAAACTGCAGTGTCTTCTGGATTGAAGCAATCACTAAAATATGTAATTATTAACCAAAAGTCACAATTAATTAACTTGATCAAAGAGGGGAGTGAGAGTTATGATGAGAGAAAAGGCATAACTTGAAGGCAAGTAATGAATTGTGCTTGCACACATCAATCTAATTAATTGGCTTTTAAGTAATTAATTAACAAGTCAATAAGATGATCTAAAGCAAAACTTGTAAAAGCAAGGAACATGAACCCACACGGGTTAAGCAGCCGATTAGATCTTTGCACCTGCAAAATTCTGGTGTCTTCCAAATCCTACCACATCATGCTCACCAAAACCTGACCTAATCAATATCCAAATAAACCAACTATATACATAATTTATTAGTAGAGACAGATAAATTAAATATGAGATCATAGTTGAGTATGGATGGCATCATGCAGCAGGCAATAAGAGCAGTTAAATTTGAAAAAAGATAAGGTGGGTGATATCATTTTCATATTGGAACTGACCTCAAAACAGAAAGATAGAACGAAAGAAAAAAGAAAAAAGAAAATAAACTAAAAACAAAGAAAGAAAGAAAAAATAGGCACCGCCCAATCGAACAGTGTTCAACATATATTTTCAGCAGAATATATGATTACTTGGGATTGTGTTGTGTTCTGTTGTGGTGTATATATGCTTCCATCAAATCAATCCTTCTTTAGCTTGATTCCTCTAAATAGCTGCGTTTTGCTTTTCCTTCCTTTCACACTCATTGCTCAATCAAAACACAACCAAAAGGCGTGCGTGTATTATTCAAGTTAGAGTAGTGCTCACGATTAACATAAGCAATAATGAGATAGAAGGAGGGAAAGCTATCCGTTCCCGATCTCTTGCAGTCAGATCTTTCAAAATCATATGAATTCTTAGTTAGAATGTCATTCTGACGCGGTGTGAACTCAATAACTCTAATTAAATTAGAAGTTTGAATTTTATAAATGGAATAATTAATCACATAAATTATAAGAATGACCCATATTTATTTATGAATGTAATTAAACATATACTCTTCCGGTCCTTAATATAGGACCCAATTCTTGAGTTGGTTTTGGTCCTAAATATAAGACCCATTTCTCATATTTATCAATGTTCTCTAAATTACCCCTATAGATACTCCCTTAACCATAATCAAGTAGAAAAGGGAGAGGATGTATTAAGAAGGATGATTATGATATTTTAGGAAAAATGTGTCACTTTTTTTTTTTATAATTAACTAACTTACCTAACTTTCTTAATCTAATCAAATTAGTTAAATGGGTCTTATATTAAGGACCGGAGGAGTACAATTAATTATTAAATTTATAATTATAATTGTAAAAAATTGAGATCCATTTTAAAGGGAAGGTGATATGAGGAGACTTGATAGTCTACTCAGTTGGCAGCGTTCAAAAGTTTTAGGGTACCAAAAGAGGCTGAGACACAACATGATTCAATAATATCATGCAATTCATTATGATTATGCTGCTACATGACTAAAGATACATTTGGTTGACGTGGATGTGACAGAGGCGCTATTAGCTTATCTCATCCTGACTTACTTATTACATCACATATATATATATGTGCGTGTGTATTTATACAAATTTCCCCTTTTAATTTCTTTATTTTATCCCCAATAATTGCTGTAAAATAATATTTTATCTAGTTTTTAATATAAGATCCGGTTGACTAATTCGACAAAATTAAAAAAAGTACTCATCCGATCCTTAATATAGGACCTAATTGTTGAGTTGATTTTGATCCTAAATATAAGATCTATTTTTCATATTTATCAATTTTCTTAAATTATCCTTATGGATACTCCTTCAACTATAATCAAGTAGAAGATAGAGAAATGATATTATGAAGATAATTATGACATTTTAGAAAAAACATGTCATATTTCTTATAACTAACTAACTTACCTAACATTTTTAATCTAATCAAATTAGTTACATGGATTTTATATTAAAGACAGAAGGAGTACTAGATGACTAAAGTATACATATGTTACATGATTTCTTTAGAATACTTATGCTTATCACTAGCTTATATATCAATTTATAAGTGAGGCAAATTAATTTGAAGAAAAATAATAAATATAAATATTTTAAAATAATTTAATAACTTTCTTAATCTCCCCTAAATAATCAACTGAATCTTATATTAGGAATAAGAGGTTTGTAAATAAGCACATAACTCCCATAAGTATATTATAGTTTCGTCATAACTCACATGCTTATAATACTTCAAAGATTTTGAACTCACAACTCTATGTATAAAATAACATTAAAAAAAGTATTTGGTGTTAGCTATATTAATTTTGAGAATACATCCTTTCAATTAAATTAGAACAAGCGAATATTTTAGAAGCAAAAAGAATAAGCGAATATTTTGTATTGTTATGAACGCATTAGGATATGCCGACAGGCAAAAAGTTGGAAAATAGTAATTTGGATGGATATGATACAGATGTCTCTCCAAATCTTGGGGCCAAAATTTAAAAGATGGTAATGTGATTTTTTTAATATCTATAAAATGATTTTTTTTGGACCAAAGTATCTATAAAATGATTTGCTTTAAGAGATATATTATTTATAGGATAAAGAGAAGACATTTTTTAATCCTATTTATAAAGGATTGAGAGAATTTTTTTGCATGAATGTATAATTTTACTTTTTGTTTATTATTGTGTTGACTTTGTTTGTATGAAGTATAATATATATTAAATAAGGATAAAATTAAAAAATTATTAAATTTTAAATGAGAGTTAATGAATTTTAAGATTTTTTTTAGTTTATATAAAATATATCAGAAATGACTTATAAATAGAATTAGAAGAGCAAATAATTGTGGAAAATAGCAATAAGAAGCTTCAACTTGTTGGTGGGGACACGGGAAGTACGGCTTGACTTGTGATTGGAGGCTTGTAGCCCAAATTCTGAAAGTGATGGCAGGCGCTCCATTCATGAACCACATGTCCGATTGGGCTTTTTTGGCCGACAAATTAAGTACACTCTTCTTATTTATAAGTCCCGGAAAAAATTTTGTTTACAAATATAAATTATTTATAAATTAATTAATGATTTTTTTTAAATTTTACATCTGTTGACTTAAATAAGTGAAAAAAAATAAAAACTATACTATTTTCTTGCTACCCTTCCTTTAACAAAGACGACAGGTAGAAAAAAATTATCAATTTAATATATTTTTATATTTACAAGTTTTGGGTAGAGGTGGCTTATAAATAAATGTTTTTTCCCCCCAAACATGTGTTTCCCTATGAGTCATAAGAAGACAAAAGCTTAAGTCAATCTCAGTACCAAAAACCCCCAAATGCTGAATTAGAGCAAGAAAAAAAAGCACATTCTCATACCATGATTTGAATATATGGTTCGAATACATTTAACTCCACGGCAGGACGCTGGGGGGGGGGGGGAGGCTTTTAAACCAATTAAAAATAGTGTTTTAGATTATAGCTGCAACTGACCTAAATAAGAACAATTTAGAAAATCAAGTATTTTTCAAATAGGAACGATCTAAAAAAATTCTTTTTTAAAAAACCGTTCTAAAAAAGTTTACTCTTTAGACTTAGTGTGTTCTCTAGTCTAGAGGTTTAAAAAATAGACTTGTTTTAGATGACATGTGAAAAGGAGGTTTATATTACTACCTCCAATTTTAATTATAAAACCCAGTTAACTAATTTGAAGAGATTAAGAAATTTAATTAAATTAGTTATTTGTAATGAATATGTGTTGTTTTTTTAAAATATTCTTAATAATCAAGTTTGTTATCCAGAACTACTATTATTAAAAGATTATCTTGAAAAAAAATGAATAAATATAAGAGATAAAGTAGATTAGGGTTTTATATTTAAGACTAAAATAAAAATCAAACAAGATCTTATATTAAGAACAAGAGGGAATACTAATTCTGTACTAGTGGACATATCTTTTTAATAATTAATTAAAGTACTAAGGCCAAAGGCCCCGCAAATATGCTTACATAGTTACATATATGTCCGATTATTCACAATAATTTGACAGTTTCTCCATTATTTTGGATATATGAGATGAGTTAAATTGTCTGTAATATATGAATTAATTATTCCATAAGTTTTATACTACTCTTTTTATTCTAAATATATAAGACCCATTTTGTAATATAATTTACACTATAAAATGGGTCTTATATTTAGAATAGAAGGGAGTATATAAATATATATATATAGAGAGAGATAATATAGTGATAATACGCTGGTGAAACAGAAAAGAAAAAAAGATAGTGATAATAATCTTAGGGAAAATGACAAATAAAGACCCTTGAATTAGCAAAATTACAAGGAGGTCACTTGAATAAGCTAAATTACCAAGAAGGACCCGATCTCAAATTGTAATTATGAAATCAAGCTAAAAAGACAAAAATACCCTTCTTCTCTTTCTTCCATCAACCTATCTCTTTCTCTTTCCCTCTTCTCTTTCTTTTCGTCTCTGTCCTTCTCTCCCTCTTGATCTCCCTCTCTCTCTTCTTCCTTCTGTTCCTCTCCCTCTCAAAAATATTCATCTCTCGCCTATGCATTTATCAATATGATTAAGGTTGTGGCTATTCCCATCAATCTCTATTACAAAAAAGATGGTAACCCATCGTTAATGCTAGTTGGCAGAGGTAATCAGATTCAAGTTGATAGCAATAGTGTTCTGGAGATGGTATACAGAATCAATATTGGAGAGGATGATATTCAAGCTACCCAAGACACTACATGTATATATACTTCATGATTGGCACGGCATCATCCTGGTGGGTTGCAGTGTGGTCACTGGGTTATATGGTGGAAGAGAATGAAACGTGAAGTTACTGATGGAAAATGTTAGTTGGAGGATGTTGTAGTTAGTTTGAGATACACTTATCACTGAATCTTGCAGAAACTGGTTGCTGTCAAAACACCTCTGGTTTTTTGTAATTTGACTTACTATTGTTGTAATTTTACTTGGTAGTATTGTAACTACAGATTAGTTAGTTTGATCATAGCAACATGACATGACAATCTGAAAATGTTAGTATTTTGTTTATGGGCAGAGTAATGTTAACATTTAGTATTTATAGTTGTTAATGGTATCAATGTAGATCCATTTAATATTCTGAATTCATGACAAATCTCCTCACAGACTTATAATTTCACTTATCACAGTTGTTATTTGGCTTTCCACTCTTGTCAATTGATTTTCATAACTTGTCATTCGCCTTAATCAACTTGTTATAAATTACTTATTAGAACTTGTCATCTGTTAAAGAAATCTGAAAATTCAGTCATTTAAAAAGAGAAAATTAAATTTTTATGAATTGCTTATCAGAAGTTGTCATTCGCTTTACTAAATTTGTCATTAGTCTTACTGAACTTGTCATTTGCCAAGAATGTTTAGCAAGGTGTATGATAACTTCTGATAAGTAACTCATAGGAATTTAAGATTCTGCGTTAAAATGACAATTTGCACAATTCCTTGGCGAATGACAATTTTAGTTTTATTTAGCAGATGACAAGTTCTAATAAGCAATTTATGACAAGTTTAGTTAGGCAAATAACAATTTTAGTAAAACAAGTGACAACTTCTGATAAGCATTTCATACAAATTTAATTTTCTCCGTTCAAATGACAGAATTTTCAGATTTCTTTAGTAGATGACAAGTTCAGTAAGGCAAATGATAGAATTTTTGTGTTTCTGTCGCTGCATTTCTGTTACCACATTTCTAATTAAGTGGACAACATTAAATAGCTCTACATCATTACAATATAAAACTGATTAACAAAAAATGTTAACATTCCTCTGCACAATAAAAAAAGACTATCATTATCAGATTGTCATGTGTTTCTATCACTGCATTGTTGTCATAATAGTTAAAAGTTTGCGTTAACAATACTAGCAAGCGAAATTACAACAATAGTGATCATTACACTCCCTCCAATATATTTAACTCCCCCTTCATCACTTGCTTCAAAATGTCCACCAACGTGGACGTAACGTAACAAATTCTGTGTTTCTATCACTGCATTTCTATCATCACAAGATGATTGTTTTTTACTTTAGAAAATCACAAGTTAAGTATATCCAATTATAACTTCGTTTATTTCCAAATTTCTTTGGTGAATGACAAGTTGAGTAAGACGAATGACAAGTTTAGTAAGGCGAATGACAACTTCTGATAAGCAATTCATAAAAATTTAATTTTCTCTTTTCAAATGACAGAATTTTCAAATTTCTTTAGCAGATAACAAATTCTGATAAGTAATGTATGACAAGTTGAGTAAGGCGAATGACAAGTTATGAAAATCAATTGACGAGAGTGGAAAGCCAAATAACAGCTATGGTAAGTGAAATTATAAGTCTGTAAGGGGGTTTGTCATGAATTTCAAAACATTGAATGGATCTACATTGATATCATTTACAACTATAAATACTAAATGTTAACATTGCTCTGCCATAAACAAAATACTAACATTTTTATATTGTCATGCCATGCTGCTGTGATTAAACTAACCAATCTGTAGTTACAACATTACTAAGTAAAATTACAACAATAGTAAGTCAAATAATAAAAAACCAAAGGTGTTTTGACAGCAACCAATTTCTGAATCTTGTAGAAACTGGTGTATGACAACTTTTGATAAGCAACTCATAGGAATTTAGCATTCTGGATTAAAATGACAATTTGCACAATTCCTTAGCAAATGACAATTTTAGTTTTATTTAGCAGATGACAAGTTTTGATAAACAATTTATGACAAGTTCAGTAAGATGAATGACAAGTTTAGTAAGACGAATGACAACTTCTGATAAGCAATTCATAAAAATTTAATTTTCTCTTTTCAAATGATAGAATTTTCAAATTTCTTTAGCAAATGACCAGTTCTGATAAGTAATTTATGACAAGTTGATTAAGGCAAATGACAAGTTATGAAAATCAATTGATAAGAGTGGAAAGCCAAATAACAACTGTGATAAGTGAAATTATAAGTCTGTGAGGAGATTTGTCATGAATTCAGAATATTAAATGGATCTACATTGATACCATTAACAACTATAAATACTAAATGTTAATATTGCTCTACCCATAAACAAAATACTAACATTTTTAGATTGTCATGTCATGTTACTGTGATCAAACTAACCAATCTGTAGTTACAATACTACTAAGTAAAATTACAACAATAGTAAGTCAAATTACAAAAAACCAGAGGTGTTTTGACAGCAACCAGTTTCTACAAGATTCAGTGACAAGTGTATCTCAAACTAACTACAACATCCTCCAACTAACATTTTCCATCATTAACTTCACGTTTCATTCTCTTCCACCGTATAACCTAGTGACCACACCGCAACCCACCAAGATGATGCCGTGCCAATCATGAAGTATATATACATGTAGTGTCTTGGGTAGCTTGAATATCATCCTCTCTAACATTGACTCTGTATACCATCTCCAGAACACTATTGCTATCAACTTGAATATGATTATCTCTGCCAACTAGCATTAACGATGGGTCACCATCTTTTTTGTAATAGAGATTGATGAGAATGGCCACAACTTTAATCGTATTGATAAATGCATAGGCGGGAGATGAATATTTTTGATAGAGAGAGGAACAAAAGGAAGAAGAGAGAGAGGGAGATGAAGAGGGAGAGAAGGACGAAGACGAAGACGAAGAGAAAGAGATGGGGTGATGGAAGAAAGAGAAGAAGGGTATTTTTGTCTTTTTAGCCTGATTTCATAATTACAATTTGAGATTGGGTCCTTCTTGGTAATTTAGCTTATTCAGGTGACTCCTTGTAATTTTGATAATTCAAGGGTCTTTATTTGTCATTTTCCCATAATCTTACATAAATCTACGTCCGCAGACCACAGGCACGCGTTGGCATATAACTCCTTTGTTGGGCTGCTTGGAAACTTGAATTAACAATATTTTCAAAATATATGAAAAAGGTTTTGTGCTAATAAGTGCTTATTAATCATGAATTCAAGAGGGTATTTGGATGAAAATCAAACTATAATTTTAAAAGTGTTTTTATAGTTTATAAAATAAATATATAAAGAAGTTTATCTTATTTTACCAAAAAGTACTTTTAAGAAGCAGTTTCCAATGTCGCTAAACAGCTCCTGAGTTTCCCATCCATTAGATTTCAAAGCCTGAAACTTTGTAGGTCGTGCCAAAGATTTTGGACACATATGGGCGAAATCATCCTTCTAAACTTGAAATTAAGTTCGGTATTAATGGGAAAAAGTTGAGTTTAATTAGTTTAATCCCAAAAGCAAAGCCCTAATTGGAGTATTGGACCATCAATCCATCAATTCTTGTTTTTATTAGCGAAAATTTTCCCATAAATAAATCACTCTCAGAACTCTTAATTGGGGACATTCACAGTCCGTTTTGCTTTCCTCTTCTCAACGTCACGAAACAAACAATCCTTAGAAAGAAATCCAGAAATCGTTCAATAATTGTCATGTCTTTAAGTTGTTCTAGCTCCGGAACAATAATCCCACGTACCCTCGTGGGAAAAGGAAGAAGAAATAGGGGCTTCTGTCATTTAGAAGCACCGAGCTTCTCATCCTTCCATTATAAATTACCCCATAACTTATTAAGGCACATTGGGTTTGTATCGAAATCCGACCAGACTTGTTCTTCTACTTCTTCTTCTGTGATGGAGGAGGACCGTAAGAACCTGGGTTTTGTGTCCGAAGCAGAGGAATATTCGAAGGAATTGGATGTTGCTGTCAGAGCGGTTCAGATGGCTTGCTCCCTCTGCCAGAAGGTGCAGGAAAATTTGATTGTTAAGTCCAAGAGTGAGAGTGAGGTCCATTCCAAGGACGACAATTCTCCAGTCACTGTTGCAGGTACATGTTTCTGAATTGGAATATTGTTTTGAAGTTCTATTTCTGATTTTGATGGAATAGTACTTTCTAAATTATTTCAAAACATGTTCTGTTATAGGCTAGTAGGTTTAATTCAACCCATTTTTGTCGTTTGAGTTGCTTGTATATGTGCATTTAGTGTTATTTTAGCTTACGAGAAGTTTGGAGTGGACGAGGTTTCTGTGGCATGCAAGTGCAGGGACTTCAGTAGTGTGTATAAGTTCCATCCAAACACGTGTTACCTGATTTTCCAGGAAAGTTCTATAATTAGTTTATGGATAGAAGAAAGAAGTTCCTAAATTGCATTCATACTTAGTCTGTTCGTTATAATATGCAACTTTGTTCATTTGCGGTCAGTAAGTAAAAGAGAAAATGAAAACTTTGTCTGCTACTCAGGGACAAATAGTTTAATGAGTTAAGGAGTTCTTCTGTCTTCTAAACTACTTTGAAGTCAAAGTCAAAATTTTTGGCTGGGAAACTGACGAGGTTTCCCGGGTTTTCGAAAGTTCAAGTTCCAGTAGAGGGGGGAAAATGATTGGTGAAACAAACTGTCTTCAAACTCTTTTCCTGGGATATCTTTACTAGGAGTGTTTTTCTGATATATCTATAAAGCAGTTCTTGTTACCATACCATGTCACCTATTTTAGAATCTTGGGCTGAGTTGTTTGCTCTTCTTTATGTGTACAGAAGTCCAAGAAAAACTAAGTACCTGCTTAATCTAGATCCTCAAAAAGATAAAGAGGTATAACAAAAAATTTACGGACAAAGCAGAAAGCTTAATACAAAATAACTTTTGCTTGTGTGCCAAGAATTATCGTTCTATTGCATAAAAGCAAGGCCATAAATCTCCCAGCCACAACAAATACCATATTTGCTTGCAACATAAGATTTATCCTGTGTGCTTTCTTTCTATTATTTTACAGTTTACACATGATGCCGTGATTGATCAGACTTTTTCTGTCAGCTTGTTGTATTTATTTTCATACTTTAAGATGCTGATCATTTGGGACTCTTTCATGTTGCATCATCTCTGTTAAATCAGATTGGAGTGTCCAAGCAGTTGTCAGCTGGATATTGTCTGAGTGCTTAGGAAGTAAAACTATCTCAATTCTTGCTGAAGAAGATGTTGAAACTCTCTCCAAGACTAGTTCATCTGCACTGTTGGAAGCTGTTGTTTATACTGTGAATGAATGTCTAGCTGAGGCGCCTCAATTCGGAGTTGAAGCCCCAAAATCAGCTCTTGGTGCTTCTGAGGTACTTGAAATCATCAGCCGCTGCAACTCGGTTGGTGGTCCCACTGGAAGATTTTGGGCGCTTGATCCTGTTGATGGCACACTGGGGTTTGTGCGTGGAGATCAATATGCTATAGCTCTTGCACTCATAGAGGATGGAGAAGTAATACTTGGAGTTCTTGGGTGTCCTAACTACCCAATGAGAAAGGAATGGTTAACCTATCATCATCGCTATCATAGGATTGTATCTAAGTTGACTCCTCCAACATCTGAAACTTGGGACAAAGGTTGTGTGCTCTATGCTAGAAAGGGAAGCGGCAGGGCTTGGATGCAACCACTGGTCCAGTTCAACAAGTTTGTGTGGCCAAATTATGCAAGAGAAGTGTCAGTTTCTTCCATTGACAATCCGGCGTTGGCAACTTTCTGTGAACCTGTGGAGAAGGCCAATTCAAGCCACTCTTTCACTGAAGGACTGGCCCATAGTGTTGGTCTCAGGTACATCTCTATTCGTCCCAATTGGCTTGTTTAACTTTGTGGGGTTTTCCTAGGCTGTATCAAGCCATAAGGGCACATGATTTATTTCCCATGCTCTTTTGATCTCTCAGAATAACCATGTTAACTTGGTGTTAAATGCACATTGAGTAACAATGGTGTTCTAAGGACATGATGGCAAGCAGCGAATCTATGTCTAGCTGTAATTTATCAATCATTCATTCACTTATATGCAGGAAGCAGCCACTGAGAGTGTACAGCATGGTAAAATATGCTGCGATAGCTCGTGGTCATGCTGAGGTTTTCATGAAGTTTCCGAGGTCTGGTTACAGGGAGAAGATATGGGATCATGCTGCTGGTGTCGTTATCATACAAGAGGCGGGTGGTGTGGTGACAGATGCCAGAGGCCGTCCACTAGACTTCTCAAAAGGTGCATATTTAGAAGGTCTTGACAGGGGAATAGTTGCTTGTGCTGGAGCCTCACTACATGAAAAGATCATAGATGCTGTGGATGCTAGCTGGGGTTCTTCTTGCCTTTGAGGCAGTTATTATAAACCTAATGTATATACAGAACGCACTAATATTTATCTTAAGCTTCTACAACATCAGATAAAGTGAGCCTTGTTTTTCTTCTGAGTGTTGTTACTGGTTTCAGTTTGTGAATCTGCAATTACTATTGTTTGGCATTATATGGATAATGAAGTCATTGTGAATTTATAATTCCATTACATTCCGAGTTCTGAATGACATAAATTTTAAATATCTGTTATGGACTTGTATACTACTGAAAATATATCCAAGCATCTCTGTTTCCTTATAGTAACCGAAACTTTTTCATGACAGATAAAACCCAGCCAGCCCTCCATGTCTCTAAATCTAAAGAAAGATGCTTCAAAAGATCAACTGGGGTTTGAAGTAACAATACCTGATACAGAGAGAAGGCACTGAAACATTATAAGAATTTTCATCCAAGGGATAGGTTCAAATGTATACAAAGGGAAAAATTTCTAACTCGGGGGATTGTTTCACTAATTATTTCGCGTTTATGCTTCATCAATAGAGATGGATAGACCTACTTGGTAAGCCTATTCATGTTGAATTCAGATACTTGGGCACAGTCGTTAAGACCAGCTGTATCAAAAGAGGAAGTAGATAGTGCAAAATAACAGATATAGTATTTCATAAAGAAGCCATAACATAAACTTTGAAGTAACCAAGACATTCACAAACAAGCAATGATCTCCGTTTGATCTGCATAATCAATTAAATATCTGGGAATGACACATAGCTGAAGTGAGTCAACAAATGGTGAGAGGGCGGCTTCTTCCTCCGGAGAAACACAGAACAGAAAAGTCAAAAACTTCATTTCTTGGAGTGACCGAGCAGTGTGACTCAGCTTTGGGATAAAACGGGCAATGTCTAAACCCTTCAGTTGACAGACATGAAGGAGGGAGGGTGATGGGTGGGTGGATGGTGGATTCGTTGTCATGTTAACAGTGCAAGAATCAGAGGCGGGCCCATCCTTCAGCATTGGCCTCCTTGGTTTTCGACCAATTCAATGCTGTTTCTATAATTATATCTGCATTGTTTTAGATTTATTTTAAAGGATACTTTAAATTTGTTGAGTGCCACTTTTTTTATTTGTAAGATGGACTCTTGACGTCATCGATCATTATATTGCGAACAAAATGTTAAGATCAAGATCAAGTTTTCTTTTTCTTCTTTTTTTTTTAATGAAAATTATAGTGGCATGCAATCTGGATTAATAATACTTGAATTGATGATTGTATTTTTTTTCAAAAAAAAAAAAAACAAAGTGGTGGTGGAAGTTAAAAGACTGGCCTTTTAGTGCAATTATAAAAGGAAATAGAACAATAAGGTGAAATGATAGAAAGATGCATGAATGTGGATCCCGTGACTCTATTGTGAATGTCAAAATTGCTGAAAATTGGCCTTCTTGTGTGATGCCAGATGAGGGAAAAATGAAAAATTTCCACTCAACCTTTTCTTTTGTTTTGAAATCTACTACATGGTTAATGATCTGCTTTGATATCATGTCTTGTCGGAGCACGAAGAATTTGACAAAGTTTTCAATTACCTGTTTAAAGAGAAACAAAAATAGCTTTAATTCAATGTACTCCTCCCACCGTCCCTAAATATATAATATATAGTAAAATTATGCAAATCAAAGAGTCAGTTTGTGCAGTGCTCAAAAAAAAAAAACAGAGTTAGTTTGTGTTTGAACAATTTTTTTTTTCCAAATCTGTTCCTAAAAAGATCTTTTAAAATATCATAAAATTCTAAACTATTTCTTATAAAAAGAGACAGACTGAGAGAGATTAAAAAATTATACTATATTTAGACTATGGTCAGCTAAATACTGCCGAGATATTAAATTTATTTTACTCTTATTTGTGAGCCATTTGAGCCTAATCCTTTTGTAATTGGGCTTAAGAGCCCACAAAACATCAAATGTTCGCCATATTAAAGGCTAATCAATACTGCATTGGGTTAATGCCTTTAGTGGAGTATTTTTATAAAAATAAGGATAGAAATAAGGTTTAATAGAATGAAGCAATTTATATTGATATGGCATGGAAAGAAATAAAATGAACAGTTATATATTAGTTGGATGATAATATCCAAATAAAAATATATTAATATATTTTATTATCGCCTTTTAATTATTTTAAACATGTACTACTATATTTGATTTAAAAAAACAAATATTCAGTTTTCAAGCTTTTAATTGTGGAGTCCAGTATTCAAAAATCATTAATAAATGCCGCCAGCGATTCGGTAGGGTTTGGTTATGCGTTGTTTGATGCAACCGGGTTTGAAAACATGTCCTCAACATTAATTCTTGATATGCTCAATGATCATTAATTAATATTGCTTCCCCGTACGTGCTACTACAGTTTGTTTTCTTTTCTTTTCTTATTAATTTTAGTATTTTAGAGATTTTATTATCGTTGTGATAAGATTTTATGTCTTCTTGTTAAGTCATTACTCTTTGAAATTATCACACGCGTACTAAAATTGCTCCGAAACTTATGGAATACTAGGCTGTTTGGAAGGGTTTAAAAAATCCCTGAATGTTTTATATAAGTTAAAACAAAATTCATTTTATATACTTGTCTTGTATTCTGTAAATTATTATTAAAAAGCTACTTATAAGCTGTTCCAAACAGGTCTATTATCATTCATGAATTGATATACGTTTCACATAAGTCGAGACAAAATTTTTCTCACATATTTACCTTGTATTTTATAAATTATAGTTAAAAAAACTATTTATAAGCTATTCTAACAGGGATGATGGCCTAAAAATGATATGGATATACTGATTTTGTTTTCTTTTCTTTCTTTTTTTGTTGACAAAAGAAGCCTGGGTGAGTTAAGTCTAACAGAATAATGACATGACTTTAGACTTTGAGAGCATTTTTTCTTTGTAAGTCAAAGCATTTTTTTTTCCCAAGAAATTCAGAATCCATGACATTTGTAGGATTAATTGAACTTTAGTAGACACTCCCACCAATAAGATCTATTTTGTCATGTAAATTATACTACAAAATAGGTTTTATATTTAGAATTTGATGAGTATTTGTTTTTGTTTTTGTATTTGGAGACCAACGCTAGACTATATAATCGATATATGTGTGCGTAAAGTAAATATCATAAAACATGGCCCTATAAATACAATGATCAAATATTCAAGCTTCCCATGGTTAAAATAAGGGAAAATGACAGATAAAGAAGCTCCAAAATGTGAAATGCCAATTTGGGAAGCTAAGAAAATGTAATTACCCATAGGGAAGTCCTTCTCAAATTGGGATTTTGAAATTCAGTGAAATGACAAAAATGCCCTTTGTTCTTTTTTTTTTTTAAAAAAAAAACCCAGCCCCTTACCGGCGGCCGGCGGCCGGTGACCGGCGACCACCGCGGGCGACTGGCCTCCAGCGGAGGCCGACCGCCTTCGGCCACCGGCGCCGGCCACCGGTGGGTGGCTGCCGGTGAAGGATTTTTGTGACGAGATTTTTTTTTTTTGGGAATAGGATAATATTGGTTCAAAGTGGCGGGGGTGGGATTTGATCCCACAACCCCTTGGCCACTTGGACCAACAAAAGGATGGCCATTGGGCCATCAAAGATTTCTTAACCTTATAATGCAAACAAAAATATAAGTTAACTCTTTTAGTGTGACTCCAGCTCGTGACAACAATTTATCTGAGGATGACAAGTCTTAATTGAGAAATAACAAGTCTAAATTTGATATTAACAAAACAACTTTTCGTTATACATAACAAGAAATACCGAATAAATTGTTATTATTTTCAACAAAGACGTGTCATTTTTAAATAAATTATGATCATTTTTTAAAAATGACACGTCTTTGTTGAAAAATAACAACAATTTATTCGGTATTTCTTGTTATGTATAACGAAAAGTTGTTTTGTTAATATCAAATTTAGACTTGTCATTTTCCAGTAAAGACGTGTTTTTTTCAAATAAATTATGGTCATTTTTAATTAACATAGATGCTATTTCTTGTTATGTATAAGGAAAAGTTGCCTTGTTAATATCAATTTTAGACTTGTCATTTTATAGTAAAGACGTGTCATTTTTAAATAAATTATGATCATTTTTAATTAATGCACATGCTGCTATGTTATGTATAAGGAAAAGTTGCTTTGTTAATATCAAATTTAGACTTGTATTTCTCAATTAAGACTTGTCATCCTCAGATAAATTATTGTCACGAGCTGGAGTCACACTAAAAGAGTTAACTTATATTTTTATTTGCATTATAAGGTTAAGAAATCTTTGATGGCCCAATGGCCATCCTTTTGTTGGTCCAAGTGGCCAAGGGGTTGTGGGATCAAATCCCACCCCCGCCACTTTGAACCAATATTAGCTTCCCAAATTGGCATTTCACATTTTGGAGCTTTTTATCTGTCATTTTCCCTTAAAATAATCAATTTAGAATAACTATATTAGAAGTAATTTAATTTGTAAGTGTCTTAATAAATGTTTTTTGAGCTGAAATCCACTCGGTCCTTCATAGCCCTCAAAACTTAACTCACCGGCCAGCACTTTTCCTTAGGGAAACAGTTCAACGTGAAATGAATGTGCCAAGGAAGATAAGCAAACGTAATTGGAAACTGAGAATTTATTGCATTATTAAGAAGTTAGGCCTATCATTTATTGCTTCCATGTTATCCTAGCTTCTCTCTATCGCATATTTTTATGAAAGTTAAGAATGACACATGCAAGGTGCCCGTTTGGCCACCTTTCAATGCATGTTTTCCTCCCTCCCTGCCCCCCAAAGTATGGACGTGATCATATGAGTTGGACTCGTAAGTTTAACCCATAAAAAATAGCAGGTTTAGCCAATCCACCTGCAAAATACTCATAGGGTTTTTTGGCTCGCGCTGCATATATTCAACTTGTTATGAATCTATTGGTAAACTGCGATTGGCTTGTATTACCATCTTTACCCCACAGACAAAGACCATCCTTTTTTTTTTTTCCATAAGGCATCTCTAACCCTCTCAATAAAATTAAGAAGACTTGAGAAAGATTTTTTTTCAGTAACATACTCCTTTAGTCCTATTTATAAAGCAGAGAGAGAAAATATTTTTTATCCTATTTATAAGTCATTTCATTAAATTTTAAACATGCAATACTCTTTCATTCTTCATGTATTATAATATAAATAATTATCTTTTTAAAAGATGTATATATTAAATAGGGATAACATTGAAATTTTGTTATATTTTAATAAAAGATAATATGTTTTAATATTTTTATTAGTACGTGTGAAATATGTTAAAAATACTTTATAAGGAGGACCTGATGGTAAGAAGTACATATCTATGTATGTACATGTATGGATTTGATTACCCTCTTCACCATCATCCTCACATTATTAAAACTCCTCTGCTCTCTCTGTGCTGACGGTTTCAACTCACTGTCCCTGACCATCACATGAGAATTTAATCCCTGTCTCCCTATGTATTCACTCATTAACCACTTTCTGATCTTTCATCTTCTTCTTCTGCCTCCTGATGATATATTTAATAAACTCATCTCAATTTTCTATAGTCGGTGTTATATATTGACCCCTAAATTTACTACACCTCACCGGGTTATTGATTGCTAAACCTTCTCTATCCCACCTTCCCCTCTAGCCAGCTCCACCTGTAAATCAAAGTTGACAAAGTGGTGATACTTGAAAATTTGAGGAGTATCTCCCTCAAAAAAAAAAAAAAGAAATATATATGGAAAATCACAGACCAAATTAGAAAGCTGGGATCAGGGAGTATTAATAACTTGAGATAAATTCGGGTTGAAAAACGCAGCACTAGCTATAGACCGGGCGTGGTTGTCAATATCTGACGACACACGAAAAAGACAGAAGACAAAATCAAGAGAAGATCACGGGGGGATGAAATTAAATAAGTAATTAAAATGACCAAATCACCTATAATATATAATTATATCACAGTACTGTCCTCTGATTCTGGCTGATAATGTCACACATCATCAGAATATTTGACTTGCAACTTCCAAGTGTCCTCCATTTCCTTCACGGATCGGAGGATCATTTATGTCATTTGCCGATTCTTATGCTGCATCATCCATCTGTAATCCCAAAAGCATTCAGTTTCTATCTTTCTTTTTTCTTTTCTTTTTTGCTTTCTTATTCTGATACGTCAACCTACAACAGAAAAATTCAAACTGATCACAAATTAACGACTGTGTCACCAAAGTTCTGCACAAGTTCACCTCGGAGCATTACATGCGGCAAAGCTATATACCATACCATAATTTTAATTCAAGTTTTCGAGATTTTCAAACTTGAAGCATTATTGAAGATCCCAGCAATTTGCCATCTGTTACGAAAAACTTTCACAACCACCAGAATCGAAGGAGCAGGGAATCTAAAGCTTTACGCAATCATCACACCCATGTGTATATATACATATCAGAAACGATGAACTATCCACGTAACCAAGAAGCTGTAAAGAATGACATGCTTTCCGTCGCACATGATCCAGTTTGACATGCTTATCAGTTTATGGTCATGGTCCGTCCCATTTCATCATATAAATTTTCAATACATATATAAATATATATATGAGATTAGTAGCAAATTTGTCCGAAAATATACCATCGGAGCTACAGGTATCTAGAAGTTTTTTTTTTAAACAATATTACTCCTCCGTAAGCATAAACGACATAGCAATGTTGCTTTGACTGTTGCCCTGACCAAGTAGACGAGCTGGAGAGAAAAAGCGGGAGATAATGAGGTGAGGGTGACGTGGAATAAAGAAAGAAATAGATGACAAAATGTCATAGCACATGAGTAATTTGGTCAAAATTGTGATGTTTTTTATCCTTTTAGATGATATTACTCTTAAAAAAAGTTCAGATACCTGTAGCCATTGACAGCATACCCTGGAGACAAATTTATACTTATTCCTATATATAATTATGCATGAACAGAGAGGGAGAGAGAGAGATGGGTAAGAGCGAGTGCCATAAGTGCACGCCACCAACTCCTGAGATCATAAATCCCTAGCAACTGTCCTCCACACCCTCCCAATAAATGCTCCATAGCCTCTTTTCTTAATCATCCCACTAGCCATCACAGTCATTTAATATATATATATATATATATATATTATATGATCATGTCCCACTATCCTTTCTTCTCTCATTATCACATATCCTCACGCGCAAAACTCCATTTTCTCTCATATAGCACAGACTAATATTTCAACTTCGCTACTCCAAAAATGAAAACTATCACCACCACCGCCTCTGTCTTCCTGATTCTCTTCTTCATATCTTCCTTCTGTCTGGCAACTCGACCCGCTACTGATCGCTTCAAGGGGAACAGCGACAAAGGAGGAGGAGGAGCAGGGACAACTATGGCGGTGCTGGAGGGTATTATGGGCCGGGGGCTGGGTTTATTCCCGGATTCGGGAAGGGATTCGGGGATGGAATTGTTGGAGGAGGATACGGGGCGGGTTATGGAGGTCCGAACGGAGGCTCCTCCAGAGGTGGTGTCATAAGACCAACCGTTGTGTGCAAAGAGAAAGGCCCTTGTTACCAGAAGAAGGTCACGTGCCCCGCCAAGTGCTTCTCCTCCTTCAGTCGCTCCGGCAAGGGATACGGCTCCGGCGGCGGAGGCGGCAGCTGTACCATCGATTGCAAGAATAAATGCACCGCTTATTGTTAAAGTGGCCTTAGCCTAGCTTATATCTGGTACTATCGGAGTTATATACCGTTATTAGTACTCGCTTAGGCTTACTTTATCACTCTCTCCTCTCTCTCTCTCTATATATATATATATCTATATCTATAGGTTGGCTTGTTTTGGGGGTTTGCTTATGATAATCTCTATAGGAAGATCGTGTATGGGAGATTATGTGATGGCAGAGGGTTTGTGGACTCATTTGTGCCTATAATAAATTAAGAGAGTATCTGTATGTTACTATTAATTAATCTGCTGTTTCATCTCTCTCCACCCAGTCTTCTCTTGTATCATTTTTCATATGTATACTTAAGTATATTCATTTAACCAAAACAAAAGAGAAAGTAAATTAATTATACATAAAAAGTACAAACGTGAGCCTTAAACAAAAACAATACATGTGCATATTTGCTTATGAAAAATCGTCATGTTGCAGTGGCCTTAGCAGCTTTCATGGTGTAGGCTAGATGGGAAGTGCGTAGAGGTTTGGCTGAAATCTGCTTTCTGTGTTAAGGGATCATGTCACTTAAATGCCTAACCTAAATCCTTTCGTGTTGGTCTATATCTACCATCCACGTGCGTTCAGTTCAAATCTGGATCTCTCTCCTTCAGCTCACTAAAGTAGAGCTTACATATTTGCAGTTTGTTTTTTTAAGAATGAACGCAACATCATACTATTTGTTTTAATAAAGTTGTTTATGGTATTAGTACGTAGATTTTGTGCTCTCATGACCAACAATAAATTTGAAAGCTTGAGTTCAACATCAGGTTGTTAGCCCAAAAATAAAAACAATCAATTGAGGTCACGTTAGCCAAAAATATCCCCTCTATCTTTTTTCTTAATATAAAAAGGGTGCCTGACAAAGTTTCGATTAGCTTGAATGAACTTTTTGGAAGTAATTTGAGGTATGAAAATGTTTTTACGGCGGCGAGACGTGAAAGTGATTTTACAATTTACAAGATAAATATATTAAAAAGACGTTTTGTCTTGACATGTAATATTTTTTTTACAAATACTTTTAAAAAGTTCCCAAACTTCCCCCGAGCATTTCCTATTTACTTCAGTGTTTCCAAAAATTTTTTATCAAGAGTCTTTTTAAAATAACTTAAGTAATTTTATCTCAACCTGAAATATTTATAAATACTCATACTCGCCAACCCGAACAAGTGGTCTAATTTGCGTCTGGGCGCATAGCGTTAGGTTCGATGACGAGGAGGAGTATCTCAAGGGATAAAGCAAGAGGAATTTTATGGGTAAAAAGGGAAGGAAGAACAGAGATTTTAATATTTTCTCATTTGTTGTGATTATAAGAGTGAGAAAATCTTGATAATCCCAATATATATATATATATCCCCACTTTTGGATGGGAGGGTCAGGAGGGGAGAAAACCAAACAAGAAAAAGGGAATATTGATCCTTCCTATTTTATTTAACCAAGGAAGGAAGGGGAGTAAAATTCTTCCACTTCTCTTAAATTCCTCCAGCGGCCCAACCAAACATACCAAGAAAGAATCTTTAGACGTCAGGTTTGGAAACGTCCTAAAGAGGCGACTGCCAACCAAAAATTTAAAAAAGAAACATGTAAAATAGACACACAAGTCAACAACAAACGAATTTATAACATCTTTCTAACTAGGTATTTAGGTATGGATCTGCATAAATAATAATATAATAATAATACAATTAAAAGCTAACAAACCACATGTTAAAGGATGAAAGAGGCTACGAAAACATGTTACAAACAAATCACGCTCAATACAGTGCTCGTACACGCAATTTCTGACACTGATGATTTACAACAAAGATGGGTAAACGCATATACATGCAAAAGGTAGCCACTCCCAAGACACAGTGAATCATCACAGTGCAGCCCTCATTGCTCCCCTTGCAGCCTCCCGTTTCATCTCAGCAGCCTTTCCACTCCCACGGAAGTACATATACACTTGCTGTATACACAACAACAAGATGTTAGGGTCAACATTCTATCAACATGAAAACAGTATAAATTATTAGGGGCACCCATCTGTAAGAGATGGGTGGTTCCAAGCTCAAGTGAACCATGTAATGAACAGACAAAATAATATCGAGGTTGGCTATTTGAGTTTATAATTACAGTTGACTATTGATTTACGTGTTTTTGAATTTTTATTCTTTAAGCCCTATAACTACAGGGAAATTGCTCCAGTTTTCAAGTGTAAGATGTAACCTGAATGACCCAGATGCTGATCAGTGACTCAATGCAGAATAATCCAAATCCAACGAAGTAGAAAATCTGCAAACAAAAGAAAGGGGAAAAAAAGATCAATCATTCAAAAGGTGGAAGAGTATGTTCCTTGGTTCCTGCATTATCTGCAAGAGACCACGTTTCGTAGCTCTTTTGCTACAAATCTTAAATTGACTGAACTACTGAAAAAGTATATATTAAACAGATAGAGGATAAAGAAATAAGAAATGCTCCTGCACAAGCATACTTACTCCAATCAAAACATGGTCGCCCAGCACATCTATTGCAGGCAAAATCCTCTGCACCAATGACACAGAAAACAACTTCAGATGAAAATAAAGCGAAAAAACAGACAAAAGCGGTTTACCTGATTATTATGTTCATCTTATATCCAAGTTCCGTTAAATTTGTATGCAGTTTTCTTTTAATACAAGTGTGTGTGTAGATCATAGAAGATATTTCATAACTATGCTCCTCTTATGCAATGCTAAAACATTACTTCGAAAATATATTTTAAAGGAGCAACGTACGTCAGGGATTTTCCTTTGAAGACAATAGGAGGGGCAACAGCAGCAATATGCAAAATCCGATGTGAATCTGAAACCAGAAAAGGAACGAAGATAATTAGCTTTACTTTGATGTTAAAAAAAAAAAAGCTTTAGCTTTACTTTTTTCCCCTTCTTTTCCTATGGGTGTCAAGTACAATCACTTTACCAGGTAGAACAGAAAAAACCACGCAAACTTCATAGCACCTTCACTCCTGGAAAAATAACAAGGAACAACATACACAAATTGAGTGAAGCCGGGAACATAATAAAACTAAGTGTCTGGAATGTGGTATTTTTTATTCCACGGGATTTAAGATGCAAGAAATCTGAATACCCACAATTTAAGTTCGCAGCATTTTAACATCCATTTGTGTAACACAGGCAAATATGCACATATGTCTATACATGTTTATGTGTCCACAAGTGCATGAAGAGACACACATGCATCCACTTTCACACATATAATACATGGGTAGGGCATATGACTGCCCGCATGCGTGGGATGAACATGTCTGTGGGTGGATAGTATTCATGTGGTATGACCAGACGCACATGTTATGTATTCATGAACATATGTATTCATGTGTACATACAAGTATAGATATACATACGTATGTACATTATTATACATTGTATATTTCAACATGTGCATGTGCATATCAAAATGTGAGCATACGAGCACGCATGCCTAAATTTTTGTTCATGTAAATGTCCATGCATGTGGACACATATATGCATGTGAAATAAAAATAATAAATCTCTCTGGCAAATAACACAAAAAATAGAATTTCTCTTTTTCAAAGAAAACGTATTTAAAAATGATAGGAAAATGTGCGGGGAGGACTAGATAATCCCAGGAAACAAAGGACTATGATAGGACTGCTTTTGATGATCAGACATGCAAAAGGAAAATTAGAGAAATGCATGAAAAGGGAAAAAAATACTTTTGGTTGGGCAGAAGTTTGACTGGCTATTTTGAAGACAGAAGTAGACGATAGAGTAGCTATAGGACTGCTATGGTCAGGGTCTACGAGTTGGGGGCTGTGAAACTATAAATCTTCCCTTTTGGTTGAGCACGAGGTGTGAAGAATTTGAATTGTGGTCTTGGCCCCTCTCGAAAATTTAGCAAGTCTATTAGTTATTGGGTTGTATCTTGTTCTGTTTGTGTATCTTGTTCTGTTCCTTGTTAGTTTGTAATCCTCACCATCATCGTAGCTTATGCAGCTTATGTATCAGTATGTAAGATTCATCTATTGTCCCTTGTTATTCAGTAAAATCATTGTCGATCTCAAGTTTTCCCCACTCTCTTGTTTATTTCTGATTTTTAGTGTTGTTGTAAGCCTGTTTAGAAGAGGGTCCTATCAGACTATCACTAAGCAAATAACAAAGTTTTTTTTGCTGAACTTGTTCATACAAGCTGAATATTACTCCAAGAAGTCTTGCAACATTATTCATGTAAAGATGCTTGAAATTAGTTACATGAAAAAACAACTGAATGCATGTAACACAGGAAATAAGTACCTGAAAGCACGATACAAAGGGCGATACCACAGGAAGTAGGCTCCAGGAACCCCTGCTATGAAGTAGATGATAGAAAGAAACCAAATTTTTACACCTACAACAAGCAAGGAAAGGGTCAACATCACAGAATTTGAAAACATAAGATTTTTTGTTCCAGCTGCTGAATAACCTGAAACTAGCTGCTCGTTCCACATATAAAATAAACTACCCTCGCCCTTAATCCAAGCTGCAGTTACAGCTATGATATTCCATAAAAGGCACAGCACCAATCCTGTATCATATCATTATTTGCCATTAAATATGGCTATTTTTCAAGCCATCTTAGAATTCAAATTGAACAGGAAAAAAACAAAGCGTCAGTCTCTAACTATTTACCTCAATGCATTTTAGTTCCCTTTGAGTTTTTTTTTTCTCTTTTTTTTTTTTTTCCCAAAACTTCTCTAACAGCACTTAATTTGTGCTTGAGAAGAAATAAAATTTAACTGCTCAAAATCAGGACAGAAAACAAAAATTTAATCACTGGGCATAACTAAACCTTTTCACCTCCTAACTTCTCGCATAACATTTAAGATTCACAGAAGTTGGCGAGGTGTGTGGGTTTCACAACCCTTTAGCTGGAGAAAAGAAAACTAGAAATAACTTTACCCATTGCCCATCAGACTTTTGTAGGCATCTATGTATGCAATATTGAACAAAATTTCCAAGAAAAGTTTTTTTGGGAACAAGAGCCTTCCCAAAATATATTGTTCCTTGAAGTTCCGATAGCAGTTTTATACGTTACACAATCATAATATCCAAGTGTTGGACAAGTAAACAATGTCATTGTAAAAAAGAATAAAAATAATAGAATTGAAAGGACTGTACCTAACAACGTAGTAAAGGCAACGTACTGCAGTCTTTGGAGATGAATTGGTATTTTCATTAGCAATATCATGATGGATAATTGGGAAAAATGGTGGCCAGTTCTTCTCCTCAATAACAATACCAGCTGCGAAACAAAAATTGACTCATGACTAGCTTCAAAAATTTACCCCACAGACAGTTTTTTTTTGTCGAAGCACAAAAAGTATTACTCCAAAGTTCTCTAAAAAATGACTTAGCATGCAGTGATCAACTTTATAAACACCAGCATAGCAAGCAGAATATGTCTCTCTGCTATTTCATACAAGATGCCATCAATAACTGTATGAAATAATAAGGACCAATAAAACAATTGTAGGAAAATGTAAATTAGAAAAACAATTACAAGGAGTGATGTAATATTGGTAAACTTGGAAGGCAATGAAACTTTTTCCTGAAATTACAACAGAGGAGGAACAAAGGAAACATTCTGTTCAGCTTATGTTAAAAATGAAACTATCCGCGCCAATATAACACTAAAATCAACAAAAGAAAAAAGAATTCCTACAGAAACACAATGCACAAATGAAGATTTAAACAAAAGAATGCTCTTCCAACAAGCCCAGAATGAGGCAACCCACATCTTCAAACTCAATATTCAAATACATTTAAACAAGGAAAGTAAATTACCTCGAGCAGCAGCTTCCTCTTTACGTCTTACTTCCTACATTTTCATGGATAGATAAACAGTTACGAAAATAAAAGAGAAAACAATAGATACAATTCAAATTTCCAGTATCATTGGTTAATAAGAAAGTCAGCAGATAAGATATTCTCCAGATAGAATACTTAAATGCATATGCAGTTTAAAGAATAGAATGAAGCATTATCATGAAGCAGAGTTAGGAATATGCGAGGCTTATATCATGGATTAGCCTGCTTTCATATCACGAAAATTTCACACTTCCTTATCAAATCCATAATTCAGGGGAAAAATAGCAGTAGTGGCATCCACCAGGAGCATTAGTGACCATGAAGAAGAATGTATTCCACTCTCATCTCAGATAAAAGAACTTTTGATAGATAGAAGAAAATTTTGGAGGATAAGATGCCCTCTCATAATAAAATGTTATAAGAGAGGGCCGGGAGAAGAGATGAAACGCGGAAACAAAAGACAACATACAACAAAATAGTACCCCAGTCTTATTGAATATCAACTAAGGGAACTCCCAAAAACATTAAGCGCTTCCGCAAACAAACGCAAAGCAAAATGGCAAACCTGCTCCCTCCTTTTCAATTCAACCTCCTTGGCTTGGAGTTCCTTCTCCTTCTTTTTTAAGTCCTGGTGATGAAAAAGATGACAATGAGAAAATCCGATGGCAATTCTTCAACAACACATATTAGAGAGCAACAGATGGGAAGAGAGGGATAAGGTTTTCAACAACCTCAATTTTATTCATACCGTTGATGTATTATCAAGAGGTATATCAATTGTTGTGCCAAAGCCATAATCAGCGGGTTCTGGATT
>NW_021636769.1:0-63201 GCF_004799145.2 Neltuma alba | reverse complement strand
TTTTGTCTTTTTAGCCTGATTTCATAATTACAATTTGAGATTGGGTCCTTCTTGGTAATTTAGCTTATTCAGGTGACTCCTTGTAATTTTGATAATTCAAGGGTCTTTATTTGTCATTTTCCCATAATCTTACATAAATCTACGTCCGCAGACCACAGGCACGCGTTGGCATATAACTCCTTTGTTGGGCTGCTTGGAAACTTGAATTAACAATATTTTCAAAATATATGAAAAAGGTTTTGTGCTAATAAGTGCTTATTAATCATGAATTCAAGAGGGTATTTGGATGAAAATCAAACTATAATTTTAAAAGTGTTTTTATAGTTTATAAAATAAATATATAAAGAAGTTTATCTTATTTTACCAAAAAGTACTTTTAAGAAGCAGTTTCCAATGTCGCTAAACAGCTCCTGAGTTTCCCATCCATTAGATTTCAAAGCCTGAAACTTTGTAGGTCGTGCCAAAGATTTTGGACACATATGGGCGAAATCATCCTTCTAAACTTGAAATTAAGTTCGGTATTAATGGGAAAAAGTTGAGTTTAATTAGTTTAATCCCAAAAGCAAAGCCCTAATTGGAGTATTGGACCATCAATCCATCAATTCTTGTTTTTATTAGCGAAAATTTTCCCATAAATAAATCACTCTCAGAACTCTTAATTGGGGACATTCACAGTCCGTTTTGCTTTCCTCTTCTCAACGTCACGAAACAAACAATCCTTAGAAAGAAATCCAGAAATCGTTCAATAATTGTCATGTCTTTAAGTTGTTCTAGCTCCGGAACAATAATCCCACGTACCCTCGTGGGAAAAGGAAGAAGAAATAGGGGCTTCTGTCATTTAGAAGCACCGAGCTTCTCATCCTTCCATTATAAATTACCCCATAACTTATTAAGGCACATTGGGTTTGTATCGAAATCCGACCAGACTTGTTCTTCTACTTCTTCTTCTGTGATGGAGGAGGACCGTAAGAACCTGGGTTTTGTGTCCGAAGCAGAGGAATATTCGAAGGAATTGGATGTTGCTGTCAGAGCGGTTCAGATGGCTTGCTCCCTCTGCCAGAAGGTGCAGGAAAATTTGATTGTTAAGTCCAAGAGTGAGAGTGAGGTCCATTCCAAGGACGACAATTCTCCAGTCACTGTTGCAGGTACATGTTTCTGAATTGGAATATTGTTTTGAAGTTCTATTTCTGATTTTGATGGAATAGTACTTTCTAAATTATTTCAAAACATGTTCTGTTATAGGCTAGTAGGTTTAATTCAACCCATTTTTGTCGTTTGAGTTGCTTGTATATGTGCATTTAGTGTTATTTTAGCTTACGAGAAGTTTGGAGTGGACGAGGTTTCTGTGGCATGCAAGTGCAGGGACTTCAGTAGTGTGTATAAGTTCCATCCAAACACGTGTTACCTGATTTTCCAGGAAAGTTCTATAATTAGTTTATGGATAGAAGAAAGAAGTTCCTAAATTGCATTCATACTTAGTCTGTTCGTTATAATATGCAACTTTGTTCATTTGCGGTCAGTAAGTAAAAGAGAAAATGAAAACTTTGTCTGCTACTCAGGGACAAATAGTTTAATGAGTTAAGGAGTTCTTCTGTCTTCTAAACTACTTTGAAGTCAAAGTCAAAATTTTTGGCTGGGAAACTGACGAGGTTTCCCGGGTTTTCGAAAGTTCAAGTTCCAGTAGAGGGGGGAAAATGATTGGTGAAACAAACTGTCTTCAAACTCTTTTCCTGGGATATCTTTACTAGGAGTGTTTTTCTGATATATCTATAAAGCAGTTCTTGTTACCATACCATGTCACCTATTTTAGAATCTTGGGCTGAGTTGTTTGCTCTTCTTTATGTGTACAGAAGTCCAAGAAAAACTAAGTACCTGCTTAATCTAGATCCTCAAAAAGATAAAGAGGTATAACAAAAAATTTACGGACAAAGCAGAAAGCTTAATACAAAATAACTTTTGCTTGTGTGCCAAGAATTATCGTTCTATTGCATAAAAGCAAGGCCATAAATCTCCCAGCCACAACAAATACCATATTTGCTTGCAACATAAGATTTATCCTGTGTGCTTTCTTTCTATTATTTTACAGTTTACACATGATGCCGTGATTGATCAGACTTTTTCTGTCAGCTTGTTGTATTTATTTTCATACTTTAAGATGCTGATCATTTGGGACTCTTTCATGTTGCATCATCTCTGTTAAATCAGATTGGAGTGTCCAAGCAGTTGTCAGCTGGATATTGTCTGAGTGCTTAGGAAGTAAAACTATCTCAATTCTTGCTGAAGAAGATGTTGAAACTCTCTCCAAGACTAGTTCATCTGCACTGTTGGAAGCTGTTGTTTATACTGTGAATGAATGTCTAGCTGAGGCGCCTCAATTCGGAGTTGAAGCCCCAAAATCAGCTCTTGGTGCTTCTGAGGTACTTGAAATCATCAGCCGCTGCAACTCGGTTGGTGGTCCCACTGGAAGATTTTGGGCGCTTGATCCTGTTGATGGCACACTGGGGTTTGTGCGTGGAGATCAATATGCTATAGCTCTTGCACTCATAGAGGATGGAGAAGTAATACTTGGAGTTCTTGGGTGTCCTAACTACCCAATGAGAAAGGAATGGTTAACCTATCATCATCGCTATCATAGGATTGTATCTAAGTTGACTCCTCCAACATCTGAAACTTGGGACAAAGGTTGTGTGCTCTATGCTAGAAAGGGAAGCGGCAGGGCTTGGATGCAACCACTGGTCCAGTTCAACAAGTTTGTGTGGCCAAATTATGCAAGAGAAGTGTCAGTTTCTTCCATTGACAATCCGGCGTTGGCAACTTTCTGTGAACCTGTGGAGAAGGCCAATTCAAGCCACTCTTTCACTGAAGGACTGGCCCATAGTGTTGGTCTCAGGTACATCTCTATTCGTCCCAATTGGCTTGTTTAACTTTGTGGGGTTTTCCTAGGCTGTATCAAGCCATAAGGGCACATGATTTATTTCCCATGCTCTTTTGATCTCTCAGAATAACCATGTTAACTTGGTGTTAAATGCACATTGAGTAACAATGGTGTTCTAAGGACATGATGGCAAGCAGCGAATCTATGTCTAGCTGTAATTTATCAATCATTCATTCACTTATATGCAGGAAGCAGCCACTGAGAGTGTACAGCATGGTAAAATATGCTGCGATAGCTCGTGGTCATGCTGAGGTTTTCATGAAGTTTCCGAGGTCTGGTTACAGGGAGAAGATATGGGATCATGCTGCTGGTGTCGTTATCATACAAGAGGCGGGTGGTGTGGTGACAGATGCCAGAGGCCGTCCACTAGACTTCTCAAAAGGTGCATATTTAGAAGGTCTTGACAGGGGAATAGTTGCTTGTGCTGGAGCCTCACTACATGAAAAGATCATAGATGCTGTGGATGCTAGCTGGGGTTCTTCTTGCCTTTGAGGCAGTTATTATAAACCTAATGTATATACAGAACGCACTAATATTTATCTTAAGCTTCTACAACATCAGATAAAGTGAGCCTTGTTTTTCTTCTGAGTGTTGTTACTGGTTTCAGTTTGTGAATCTGCAATTACTATTGTTTGGCATTATATGGATAATGAAGTCATTGTGAATTTATAATTCCATTACATTCCGAGTTCTGAATGACATAAATTTTAAATATCTGTTATGGACTTGTATACTACTGAAAATATATCCAAGCATCTCTGTTTCCTTATAGTAACCGAAACTTTTTCATGACAGATAAAACCCAGCCAGCCCTCCATGTCTCTAAATCTAAAGAAAGATGCTTCAAAAGATCAACTGGGGTTTGAAGTAACAATACCTGATACAGAGAGAAGGCACTGAAACATTATAAGAATTTTCATCCAAGGGATAGGTTCAAATGTATACAAAGGGAAAAATTTCTAACTCGGGGGATTGTTTCACTAATTATTTCGCGTTTATGCTTCATCAATAGAGATGGATAGACCTACTTGGTAAGCCTATTCATGTTGAATTCAGATACTTGGGCACAGTCGTTAAGACCAGCTGTATCAAAAGAGGAAGTAGATAGTGCAAAATAACAGATATAGTATTTCATAAAGAAGCCATAACATAAACTTTGAAGTAACCAAGACATTCACAAACAAGCAATGATCTCCGTTTGATCTGCATAATCAATTAAATATCTGGGAATGACACATAGCTGAAGTGAGTCAACAAATGGTGAGAGGGCGGCTTCTTCCTCCGGAGAAACACAGAACAGAAAAGTCAAAAACTTCATTTCTTGGAGTGACCGAGCAGTGTGACTCAGCTTTGGGATAAAACGGGCAATGTCTAAACCCTTCAGTTGACAGACATGAAGGAGGGAGGGTGATGGGTGGGTGGATGGTGGATTCGTTGTCATGTTAACAGTGCAAGAATCAGAGGCGGGCCCATCCTTCAGCATTGGCCTCCTTGGTTTTCGACCAATTCAATGCTGTTTCTATAATTATATCTGCATTGTTTTAGATTTATTTTAAAGGATACTTTAAATTTGTTGAGTGCCACTTTTTTTATTTGTAAGATGGACTCTTGACGTCATCGATCATTATATTGCGAACAAAATGTTAAGATCAAGATCAAGTTTTCTTTTTCTTCTTTTTTTTTTAATGAAAATTATAGTGGCATGCAATCTGGATTAATAATACTTGAATTGATGATTGTATTTTTTTTCAAAAAAAAAAAAAACAAAGTGGTGGTGGAAGTTAAAAGACTGGCCTTTTAGTGCAATTATAAAAGGAAATAGAACAATAAGGTGAAATGATAGAAAGATGCATGAATGTGGATCCCGTGACTCTATTGTGAATGTCAAAATTGCTGAAAAATTGGCCTTCTTGTGTGATGCCAGATGAGGGAAAAATGAAAAATTTCCACTCAACCTTTTCTTTTGTTTTGAAATCTACTACATGGTTAATGATCTGCTTTGATATCATGTCTTGTCGGAGCACGAAGAATTTGACAAAGTTTTCAATTACCTGTTTAAAGAGAAACAAAAATAGCTTTAATTCAATGTACTCCTCCCACCGTCCCTAAATATATAATATATAGTAAAATTATGCAAATCAAAGAGTCAGTTTGTGCAGTGCTCAAAAAAAAAAAAACAGAGTTAGTTTGTGTTTGAACAATTTTTTTTTCCAAATCTGTTCCTAAAAAGATCTTTTAAAATATCATAAAATTCTAAACTATTTCTTATAAAAAGAGACAGACTGAGAGAGATTAAAAAATTATACTATATTTAGACTATGGTCAGCTAAATACTGCCGAGATATTAAATTTATTTTACTCTTATTTGTGAGCCATTTGAGCCTAATCCTTTTGTAATTGGGCTTAAGAGCCCACAAAACATCAAATGTTCGCCATATTAAAGGCTAATCAATACTGCATTGGGTTAATGCCTTTAGTGGAGTATTTTTATAAAAATAAGGATAGAAATAAGGTTTAATAGAATGAAGCAATTTATATTGATATGGCATGGAAAGAAATAAAATGAACAGTTATATATTAGTTGGATGATAATATCCAAATAAAAATATATTAATATATTTTATTATCGCCTTTTAATTATTTTAAACATGTACTACTATATTTGATTTAAAAAAACAAAATATTCAGTTTTCAAGCTTTTAATTGTGGAGTCCAGTATTCAAAAATCATTAATAAATGCCGCCAGCGATTCGGTAGGGTTTGGTTATGCGTTGTTTGATGCAACCGGGTTTGAAAACATGTCCTCAACATTAATCTTGATATGCTCAATGATCATTAATTAATATTGCTTCCCCGTACGTGCTACTACAGTTTGTTTTCTTTTCTTTTCTTATTAATTTTAGTATTTTAGAGATTTTATTATCGTTGTGATAAGATTTTATGTCTTCTTGTTAAGTCATTACTCTTTGAAATTATCACACGCGTACTAAAATTGCTCCGAAACTTATGGAATACTAGGCTGTTTGGAAGGGTTTAAAAAATCCCTGAATGTTTTATATAAGTTAAAACAAAATTCATTTTATATACTTGTCTTGTATTCTGTAAATTATTATTAAAAAGCTACTTATAAGCTGTTCCAAACAGGTCTATTATCATTCATGAATTGATATACGTTTCACATAAGTCGAGACAAAATTTTTCTCACATATTTACCTTGTATTTTATAAATTATAGTTAAAAAAACTATTTATAAGCTATTCTAACAGGGATGATGGCCTAAAAATGATATGGATATACTGATTTTGTTTTCTTTTCTTTCTTTTTTGTTGACAAAAGAAGCCTGGGTGAGTTAAGTCTAACAGAATAATGACATGACTTTAGACTTTGAGAGCATTTTTTTCTTTGTAAGTCAAAGCATTTTTTTTTCCCAAGAAATTCAGAATCCATGACATTTGTAGGATTAATTGAACTTTAGTAGACACTCCCACCAATAAGATCTATTTTGTCATGTAAATTATACTACAAAATAGGTTTTATATTTAGAATTTGATGAGTATTGTTTTTGTTTTTGTATTTGGAGACCAACGCTAGACTATATAATCGATATATGTGTGCGTAAAGTAAATATCATAAAACATGGCCCTATAAATTACAATGATCAAATATTCAAGCCTCCCATGGTTAAAATAAGGGAAAATGACAGATAAAGAAGCTCCAAATGTGAAATGCCAATTTGGGAAGCTAAGAAAATGTAATTACCCATAGGGAAGTCCTTCTCAAATTGGGATTTGAAATTCAGTGAAATGACAAAAATGCCCTTTGTTCTTTTTTTTTTTTTAAAAAAAACCCAGCCCCTTACCGGCGGCCGGCGGCCGGTGACCGGCGACCACCGCGGGCGACTGGCCTCCAGCGGAGGCCGACCGCCTTCGGCCACCGGCGCCGGCCACCGGTGTGGTGGCTGCCGGTGAAGGATTTTTGTGACGAGATTTTTTTTTTTTGGGAATAGGATAATATTGGTTCAAAGTGGCGGGGGTGGGATTTGATCCCACAACCCCTTGGCCACTTGGACCAACAAAAGGATGGCCATTGGGCCATCAAAGATTTCTTAACCTTATAATGCAAACAAAAATATAAGTTAACTCTTTTAGTGTGACTCCAGCTCGTGACAACAATTTATCTGAGGATGACAAGTCTTAATTGAGAAATAACAAGTCTAAATTTGATATTAACAAAACAACTTTTCGTTATACATAACAAGAAATACCGAATAAATTGTTATTATTTTTCAACAAAGACGTGTCATTTTTAAATAAATTATGATCATTTTTTAAAAATGACACGTCTTGTTGAAAAATAACAACAATTTATTCGGTATTTCTTGTTATGTATAACGAAAAGTTGTTTTGTTAATATCAAATTTAGACTTGTCATTTTCCAGTAAAGACGTGTTTTTTTCAAATAAATTATGGTCATTTTTAATTAACATAGATGCTATTTCTTGTTATGTATAAGGAAAAGTTGCCTTGTTAATATCAATTTTAGACTTGTCATTTTATAGTAAAGACGTGTCATTTTTAAATAAATTATGATCATTTTTAATTAATGCACATGCTGCTATGTTATGTATAAGGAAAAGTTGCTTTGTTAATATCAAATTTAGACTTGTTATTTCTCAATTAAGACTTGTCATCCTCAGATAAATTATTGTCACGAGCTGGAGTCACACTAAAAGAGTTAACTTATATTTTTATTTGCATTATAAGGTTAAGAAATCTTTGATGGCCCAATGGCCATCCTTTTGTTGGTCCAAGTGGCCAAGGGGTTGTGGGATCAAATCCCCCCCCGCCACTTTGAACCAATATTAGCTTCCCAAATTGGCATTTCACATTTTGGAGCTTCTTTATCTGTCATTTTCCCTTAAAATAATCAATTTAGAATAACTATATTAGAAGTAATTTAATTTGTAAGTGTCTTAATAAATGTTTTTTGAGCTGAAATCCACTCGGTCCTTCATAGCCCTCAAAACTTAACTCACCGGCCAGCACTTTTCCTTAGGGAAACAGTTCAACGTGAAATGAATGTGCCAAGGAAGATAAGCAAACGTAATTGGAAACTGAGAATTTATTGCATTATTAAGAAGTTAGGCCTATCATTTATTGCTTCCATGTTATCCTAGCTTCTCTCTATCGCATATTTTTATGAAAGTTAAGAATGACACATGCAAGGTGCCCGTTTGGCCACCTTTCAATGCATGTTTTCCTCCCTCCCTGCCCCCCAAAGTATGGACGTGATCATATGAGTTGGACTCGTAAGTTTAACCCATAAAAAATAGCAGGTTAGCCAATCCACCTGCAAAATACTCATAGGGTTTTTTGGCTCGCGCTGCATATATTCAACTTGTTATGAATCTATTGGTAAACTGCGATTGGCTTGTATTACCATCTTTACCCCACAGACAAAGACCATCCTTTTTTTTTTTTTCCATAAGGCATCTCTAACCCTCTCAATAAAATTAAGAAGACTTGAGAAAGATTTTTTTTCAGTAACATACTCCTTTAGTCCTATTTATAAAGCAGAGAGAGAAAATATTTTTTATCCTATTTATAAGTCATTTCATTAAATTTTAAACATGCAATACTCTTTCATTCTTCATGTATTATAATATAAATAATTATCTTTTTTAAAAGATGTATATATTAAATAGGGATAACATTGAAATTTTGTTATATTTTAATAAAAAGATAATATGTTTTAATATTTTTATTAGTACGTGTGAAATATGTTAAAAATACTTTATAAGGAGGACCTGATGGTAAGAAGTACATATCTATGTATGTACATGTATGGATTTGATTACCCTCTTCACCATCATCCTCACATTATTAAAACTCCTCTGCTCTCTCTGTGCTGACGGTTTCAACTCACTGTCCCTGACCATCACATGAGAATTTAATCCCTGTCTCCCTATGTATTCACTCATTAACTCACTTTCTGATCTTTCATCTTCTGCCTCCTGATGATATATTTAATAAACTCATCTCAATTTTCTATAGTCGGTGTTAATATATTGACCCCTAAATTTACTACACCTCACCGGGTTATTGATTGCTAAACCTTCTCTATCCCACCTTCCCCTCTAGCCAGCTCCACCTGTAAATCAAAGTTGACAAAGTGGTGATACTTGAAAATTTGAGGAGTATCTCCCTCAAAAAAAAAAAAAAAAGAAATATATATGGAAAATCACAGACCAAATTAGAAAGCTGGGATCAGGGAGTATTAATAACTTGAGATAAATTCGGGTTGAAAAACGCAGCACTAGCTATAGACCGGGCGTGGTTGTCAATATCTGACGACACACGAAAAAGACAGAAGACAAAATCAAGAGAAGATCACGGGGGGATGAAATTAAATAAGTAATTAAAATGACCAAATCACCTATAATATATAATTATATCACAGTACTGTCCTCTGATTCTGGCTGATAATGTCACACATCATCAGAATATTTGACTTGCAACTTCCAAGTGTCCTCCATTTCCTTCACGGATCGGAGGATCATTTATGTCATTTGCCGATTCTTATGCTGCATCATCCATCTGTAATCCCAAAAGCATTCAGTTTCTATCTTTCTTTTTTCTTTTCTTTTTTGCTTTCTTATTCTGATACGTCAACCTTACAACAGAAAAATTCAAACTGATCACAAATTAACGACTGTGTCACCAAAGTTCTGCACAAGTTCACCTCGGAGCATTACCATGCGGCAAAGCTATATACCATACCATAATTTTAATTCAAGTTTTCGAGATTTTCAAACTTGAAGCATTATTGAAGATCCCAGCAATTTGCCATCTGTTACGAAAAACTTTCACAACCACCAGAATCGAAGGAGCAGGGAAATCTAAAGCTTTACGCAATCATCACACCCATGTGTATATATACATATCAGAAACGATGAACTATCCACGTAACCAAGAAGCTGTAAAGAATGACATGCTTTCCGTCGCACATGATCCAGTTTGACATGCTTATCAGTTTATGGTCATGGTCCGTCCCATTTCATCATATAAATTTTCAATACATATATAAATATATAATGAGATTAGTAGCAAATTTGTCCGAAAATATACCATCGGAGCTACAGGTATCTAGAAGTTTTTTTTTTAAACAATATTACTCCGTAAGCATAAACGACATAGCAATGTTGCTTTGACTGTTGCCCTGACCAAGTAGACGAGCTGGAGAGAAAAAGCGGGAGATAATGAGGTGAGGGTGACGTGGAATAAAGAAAGAAATAGATGACAAAATGTCATAGCACATGAGTAATTTGGTCAAAATTGTGATGTTTTTTATCCTTTTAGATGATATTACTCTTAAAAAAAAGTTCAGATACCTGTAGCCATTGACAGCATACCCTGGAGACAAATTTATACTTATTCCTATATATAATTATGCATGAACAGAGAGAGGGAGAGAGAGAGATGGGTAAGAGCGAGTGCCATAAGTGCACGCCACCAACTCCTGAGATCATAAATCCCTAGCAACTGTCCTCCACACCCTCCCAATAAATGCTCCATAGCCTCTTTTCTTAATCATCCCACTAGCCATCACAGTCATTTAATATATATATATATATATATATATATTATATGATCATGTCCCACTATCCTTTCTTCTCTCATTATCACATATCCTCACGCGCAAAACTCCATTTTCTCTCATATAGCACAGACTAATATTTCAACTTCGCTACTCCAAAAATGAAAACTATCACCACCACCGCCTCTGTCTTCCTGATTCTCTTTTCATATCTTCCTTCTGTCTGGCAACTCGACCCGCTACTGATCGCTTCAAGGGGAACAGCGACAAAGGAGGAGGAGGAGCAGGGGACAACTATGGCGGTGCTGGAGGGTATTATGGGCCGGGGGCTGGGTTTATTCCCGGATTCGGGAAGGGATTCGGGGATGGAATTGTTGGAGGAGGATACGGGGCGGGTTATGGAGGTCCGAACGGAGGCTCCTCCAGAGGTGGTGTCATAAGACCAACCGTTGTGTGCAAAGAGAAAGGCCCTTGTTACCAGAAGAAGGTCACGTGCCCCGCCAAGTGCTTCTCCTCCTTCAGTCGCTCCGGCAAGGGATACGGCTCCGGCGGCGGAGGCGGCAGCTGTACCATCGATTGCAAGAATAAATGCACCGCTTATTGTTAAAGTGGCCTTAGCCTAGCTTATATCTGGTACTATCGGAGTTATATACCGTTATTAGTACTCGCTTAGGCTTACTTTATCACTCTCTCTCTCTCTCTCTCTCTATATATATATATATCTATATCTATAGGTTGGCTTGTTTTGGGGGTTTGCTTATGATAATCTCTATAGGAAGATCGTGTATGGGAGATTATGTGATGGCAGAGGGTTTGTGGACTCATTTGTGCCTATAATAAATTAAGAGAGTATCTGTATGTTACTATTAATTAATCTGCTGTTTCATCTCTCTCCACCCAGTCTTCTCTTGTATCATTTTTCATATGTATACTTAAGTATATTCATTTAACCAAAACAAAAGAGAAAGTAAATTAATTATACATAAAAAGTACAAACGTGAGCCTTAAACAAAAACAATACATGTGCATATTTGCTTATGAAAAATCGTCATGTTGCAGTGGCCTTAGCAGCTTTCATGGTGTAGGCTAGATGGGAAGTGCGTAGAGGTTTGGCTGAAATCTGCTTTCTGTGTTAAGGGATCATGTCACTTAAATGCCTAACCTAAATCCTTTCGTGTTGGTCTATATCTACCATCCACGTGCGTTCAGTTCAAATCTGGATTCTCTCCTTCAGCTCACTAAAGTAGAGCTTACATATTTGCAGTTTGTTTTTTTAAGAATGAACGCAACATCATACTATTTGTTTAATAAAGTTGTTTATGGTATTAATACGTAGATTTTGTGCTTCATGACCAACAATAAATTTGAAAGCTTGAGTTCAACATCAGGTTGTTAGCCCAAAAATAAAAACAATCAATTGAGGTCACGTTAGCCAAAAATATCCCCTCTTATCTTTTTTCTTAATATAAAAAAGGGTGCCTGACAAAGTGTTTCGATTAGCTTGAATGAACTTTTTGGAAGTAATTTGAGGTATGAAAATGTTTTTACGGCGAGACGTGAAAGTGATTTTACAATTTACAAGATAAATATATTAAAAAGACGTTTTGTCTTGACATGTAAATATTTTTTTTACAAATACTTTTAAAAAGTTCCCAAACTTCCCCCGAGCATTTCCTATTTACTTCAGTGTTTCCAAAAATTTTTTATCAAGAGTCTTTTTAAAATAACTTAAGTAATTTTATCTCAACCTGAAATATTTATAAATACTCATACTCGCCAACCCGAACAAGTGGTCTAATTTGCGTCTGGGCGCATAGCGTTAGGTTCGATGACGAGGAGGAGTGATCTCAAGGGATAAAAGCAAGAGGAATTTTATGGGTAAAAAGGGAAGGAAGAACAGAGATTTTAATATTTTCTCATTTGTTGTGATTATAAGAGTGAGAAAATCTTGATAATCCCAATATATATATATATATCCCCACTTTTGGATGGGAGGGTCAGGAGGGGAGAAAACCAAACAAGAAAAAGGGAATATTGATCCTTCCTATTTTATTTAACCAAGGAAGGAAGGGGAGTAAAATTCTTCCACTTCTCTTAAAATTCCTCCAGCGGCCCAACCAAACATACCAAGAAAGAATCTTTAGACGTCAGGTTTGGAAACGTCCTAAAGAGGCGACTGCCAACCAAAAAATTTAAAAAAGAAAACATGTAAAATAGACACACAAGTCAACAACAAACGAATTTATAACATCTTTCTAACTAGGTATTTAGGTATGGATCTGCATAATAATAATAATAATAATAATAACAATTAAAAGCTAACAAACCACATGTTAAAGGATGAAAGAGGCTACGAAAACATGTTACAAACAAAATCACGCTCAATACAGTGCTCGTACACGCAATTTCTGACACTGATGATTTACAACAAAGATGGGTAAACGCATATACATGCAAAAGGTAGCCACTCCCAAGACACAGTGAATCATCACAGTGCAGCCCTCATTGCTCCCCTTGCAGCCTCCCGTTTCATCTCAGCAGCCTTTCCACTCCCACGGAAGTACATATACACTTGCTGTATACACAACCAACAAGATGTTAGGGTCAACATTCTATCAACATGAAAACAGTATAAATTATTAGGGGCACCCATCTGTAAGAGATGGGTGGTTCCAAGCTCAAGTGAACCATGTAATGAACAGACAAAATAATATCGAGGTTGGCTATTTGAGTTTATAATTACAGTTGACTATTGATTTACGTGTTTTTGAATTTTTATTCTTTAAGCCCTATAACTACAGGGAAATTGCTCCAGTTTTCAAGTGTAAGATGTAACCTGAATGACCCAGATGCTGATCAGTGACTCAATGCAGAATAATCCAAATCCAACGAAGTAGAAAATCTGCAAACAAAGAAAAGGGGGAAAAAAAGATCAATCATTCAAAAGGTGGAAGAGTATGTTCCTTGGTTCCTGCATTATCTGCAAGAGACCACGTTTCGTAGCTCTTTTGCTACAAATCTTAAATTGACTGAACTACTGAAAAAGTATATAATTAAACAGATAGAGGATAAAGAAATAAGAAATGCTCCTGCACAAGCATACTTACTCCAATCAAAACATGGTCGCCCAGCACATCTATTGCAGGCAAAATTCCTCTGCACCAATGACACAGAAAACAACTTCAGATGAAAATAAAGCGAAAAAACAGACAAAAGCGGTTTACCTGATTATTATGTTCATCTTATATCCAAGTTCCGTTAAATTTGTATGCAGTTTTCTTTTAATACAAGTGTGTGTGTAGATCATAGAAGATATTTCATAACTATGCTCCTCTTATGCAATGCTAAAACATTACTTCGAAAATATATTTTAAAGGAGCAACGTACGTCAGGGATTTTCCTTTGAAGACAATAGGAGGGGCAACAGCAGCAAATATGCAAAATCCGATGTGAATCTGAAACCAGAAAAAGGAACGAAGATAATTAGCTTTACTTTGATGTTAAAAAAAAAAAAGCTTTAGCTTTACTTTTTTCCCCTTCTTTTCCTATGGGTGTCAAGTACAATCACTTTACCAGGTAGAACAGAAAAAACCACGCAAACTTCATAGCACCTTCACTCCTGGAAAAATAACAAGGAACAACATACACAAATTGAGTGAAGCCGGGAACATAATAAAACTAAGTGTCTGGAATGTGGTATTTTTTATTCCACGGGATTTAAGATGCAAGAAATCTGAATACCCACAATTTAAGTTCGCAGCATTTTAACATCCATTTGTGTAACACAGGCAAATATGCACATATGTCTATACATGTTTATGTGTCCACAAGTGCATGAAGAGACACACATGCATCCACTTTCACACATATAATACATGGGTAGGGCATATGACTGCCCGCATGCGTGGGATGAACATGTCTGTGGGTGGATAGTATTCATGTGGTATGACCAGACGCACATGTTATGTATTCATGAACATATGTATTCATGTGTACATACAAGTATAGATATACATACGTATGTACATTATTATACATTGTATATTTCAACATGTGCATGTGCATATCAAAATGTGAGCATACGAGCACGCATGCCTAAATTTTTGTTCATGTAAATGTCCATGCATGTGGACACATATATGCATGTGAAATAAAAATAATAAATCTCTCTGGCAAATAACACAAAAAATAGAATTTCTCTTTTTCAAAGAAAACGTATTTAAAAATGATAGGAAAATGTGCGGGGAGGACTAGATAATCCCAGGAAACAAAGGACTATGATAGGACTGCTTTTGATGATCAGACATGCAAAAGGAAAATTAGAGAAATGCATGAAAAGGGAAAAAAATACTTTTGGTTGGGCAGAAGTTTGACTGGCTATTTTGAAGACAGAAGTAGACGATAGAGTAGCTATAGGACTGCTATGGTCAGGGTCTACGAGTTGGGGGCTGTGAAACTATAAATCTTCCCTTTTGGTTGAGCACGAGGTGTGAAGAATTTGAATTGTGGTCTTGGCCCCTCTCGAAAATTTAGCAAGTCTATTAGTTATTGGGTTGTATCTTGTTCTGTTTGTGTATCTTGTTCTGTTCCTTGTTAGTTTGTAATCCTCACCATCATCGTAGCTTATGCAGCTTATGTATCAGTATGTAAGATTCATCTATTGTCCCTTGTTATTCAGTAAAATCATTGTCGATCTCAAGTTTTCCCCACTCTCTTGTTTATTTCTGATTTTTAGTGTTGTTGTAAGCCTGTTTAGAAGAGGGTCCTATCAGACTATCACTAAGCAAATAACAAAGTTTTTTTTGCTGAACTTGTTCATACAAGCTGAATATTACTCCAAGAAGTCTTGCAACATTATTCATGTAAAGATGCTTGAAATTAGTTACATGAAAAAAACAACTGAATGCATGTAACACAGGAAATAAGTACCTGAAAGCACGATACAAAGGGCGATACCACAGGAAGTAGGCTCCAGGAACCCCTGCTATGAAGTAGATGATAGAAAGAAACCAAATTTTTACACCTACAACAAGCAAGGAAAGGGTCAACATCACAGAATTTGAAAACATAAGATTTTTTGTTCCAGCTGCTGAATAACCTGAAACTAGCTGCTCGTTCCACATATAAAATAAACTAACCTTCGCCCTTAATCCAAGCTGCAGTTACAGCTATGATATTCCATAAAAGGCACAGCACCAATCCTGTATCATATCATTATTTGCCATTAAATATGGCTATTTTTCAAGCCATCTTAGAATTCAAATTGAACAGGAAAAAAACAAAGCGTCAGTCTCTAACTATTTACCTCAATGCATTTTAGTTCCCTTTGAGTTTTTTTTTCCTCTTTTTTTTTTTTTTCCCAAAACTTCTCTAACAGCACTTAATTTGTGCTTGAGAAGAAAAATAAAATTTAACTGCTCAAAATCAGGACAGAAAACAAAAATTTAATCACTGGGCATAACTAAACCTTTTCACCTCCTAACTTCTCGCATAACATTTAAGATTCACAGAAGTTGGCGAGGTGTGTGGGTTTCACAACCCTTTAGCTGGAGAAAAGAAAACTAGAAATAACTTTACCCATTGCCCATCAGACTTTTGTAGGCATCTATGTATGCAATATTGAACAAAATTTCCAAGAAAAGTTTTTTTGGGAACAAGAGCCTTCCCAAAATATATTGTTCCTTGAAGTTCCGATAGCAGTTTTATACGTTACACAATCATAATATCCAAGTGTTGGACAAGTAAACAATGTCATTGTAAAAAAGAATAAAAATAATAGAATTGAAAGGACTGTACCTAACAACGTAGTAAAGGCAACGTACTGCAGTCTTTGGAGATGAATTGGTATTTCATTAGCAATATCATGATGGATAATTGGGAAAAATGGTGGCCAGTTCTTCTCCTCAATAACAATACCAGCTGCGAAACAAAAATTGACTCATGACTAGCTTCAAAAATTTACCCCACAGACAGTTTTTTTTTGTCGAAGCACAAAAAGTATTACTCCAAAGTTCTCTAAAAAATGACTTAGCATGCAGTGATCAACTTTATAAACACCAGCATAGCAAGCAGAAATATGTCTCTCTGCTATTTCATACAAGATGCCATCAATAACTGTATGAAATAATAAGGACCAATAAAACAATTGTAGGAAAATGTAAATTAGAAAAACAATTACAAGGAGTGATGTAATATTGGTAAACTTGGAAGGCAATGAAACTTTTTCCTGAAATTACAACAGAGGAGGAACAAAGGAAACATTCTGTTCAGCTTATGTTCAAAAATGAACTATCCGCGCCAATATAAACACTAAAATCAACAAAAAGAAAAAAGAATTCCTACAGAAACACAATGCACAATGAAGATTTAAACAAAAGAGTAATGCTCTTCCAACAAGCCCAGAATGAGGCAACCCACATCTTCAAACTCAATATTCAAATACATTTAAACAAGGAAAGTAAATTACCTCGAGCAGCAGCTTCCTCTTTACGTCTTACTTCCTACATTTTCATGGATAGATAAACAGTTATGAAAATAAAAGAGAAAACAATAGATACAATTCAAATTTCCAGTATCATTGGTTAATAAGAAAGTCAGCAGATAAGATATTCTCCAGATAGAATACTAATTAAATGCATATGCAGTTTAAAGAATAGAATGAAGCATTATCATGAAGCAGAGTTAGGAATATGCGAGGCTTATATCATGGATTAGCCTGCTTTCATATCACGAAAATTTCACACTTCCTTATCAAATCCATAATTCAGGGGAAAAATAGCAGTAGTGGCATCCACCAGGAGCATTAGTGACCATGAAGAAGAATGTATTCCACTCTCTCTTTCAGATAAAAGAACTTTTGATAGATAGAAGAAAATTTTGGAGGATAAGATGCCCTCTCATAATAAAATGTTATAAGAGAGGGCCGGGAGAAGAGATGAAACGCGGAAACAAAAGACAACATACAACAAAATAGTACCCCAGTCTTATTGAATATCAACTAAGGGAACTCCCATAAAAACATTAAGCGCTTCCGCAAACAAACGCAAAGCAAAATGGCAAACCTGCTCCCTCCTTTTCAATTCAACCTCCTTGGCTTGGAGTTCCTTCTCCTTCTTTTTTAAGTCCTGGTGATGAAAAAGATGACAATGAGAAAATCCGATGGCAATTCTTCAACAACACATATTAGAGAGCAACAGATGGGAAGAGAGGGATAAGGTTTTCAACAACCTCAATTTTATTCATACCGTTGATGTATTATCAAGAGGTATATCAATTGTTGTGCCAAAGCCATAATCAGCGGGTTCTGGATTAAGAGGTGCAAGCCTTGAATTTGCAGCAGGGGCAACGCTTCCAGGATTCTAAGAATGTCACAAAAATAAGTTGCATGAGATATAGGCAAGCAGCTGGAAGCCTTTCACAGGGTTTTTCATCTATTATGAAGAATTGGTTGAGAGATAGAATATTTCAAAATAGCTAGGGCAAACATAGAGGCAGAAAACATTTAGTGCAAAGTTGAAAGGGAGGAAAAAAGAGTGGTGGGCTTCAAAAGATTTGAATGGCTAAGATTGCTCATTTGTTCCTCTTATACACCATCATCAATGGTTATGCTTTTTAAAGCTTAAAGAATCACCACAGCATATGAGTAAAATCATGTATTGGCAGCCTTCGATTTATAAACTCACAGTTGTGTAAAATGCACCTCCGCCATAGTTTGACTGGTTTGACGTTTTTCCCCTTACTGCTGGGTCCTGCGAGTTTATATCACAGAGGAATTTGCAATAGCATCGATTCATTTTAGCTCAGCAATATCATTTGCAGATGGAAAATGATATTAAATATTATTGTCTGCTGAAAAAAAAAAATCTTTGGTGAATTGGAACAATTTCCCCTCCCCTAGAGCTACCTGACTACTTTTTGGTGCTTTGGAATAATTGAACACTTATGAAATTTATTGAGCAATCAAATTTAAATAGACATTCAATTTTAGATACGGCGGTGAGGCACAAAAACTGAGCAACAATAGCCCAACGGTGGGACTGGATATGCCAACTGCCCAGAAGTGCTAAATAAGTCGTAAACCAGCAAACCAAACATCTCAAAGCATTTTTCTGCTCATACAAGATTGTTGAGTGTTTAAATATAGATCATTTGTACATCAGCTATCCCAAACCTAAGTTACACTTCCACAAAAATATAGGCTTGAGCTTCAACTGAGTGACAATGTATACTTTTCATGAATTTTACAACTGCTTCGAAGGTACACTCGATCAGCGGAGAACGCCTCGCACTCTCTTTTCATATCATTATCAGAAAAGTATGACAATAAATCAGTAATCAATTTTCGACACTACGTCTTAAAGTATGGCTAGCTTTCATCATGCGAATGAAATTTGAAAACTGGCGTGATTGATTTTTTTTTTTTTTGGGTTGACCAGCATGGCGTGATTGATTATCTTCATGATACATCACCGAAACACATTAAACTTCGACGACAACAGCAACTAAAACCCCGGTCAGGTAGAAGCTACGACCGCAAATTATGAACTTAATCCCAAAGGCACCATCTCGACAGCAGAAACTTTAGCTGAAAACATTAAATCCTAAATCGAATATCAAATAAATCAAAACGAGAGAACATAAAGGCCCAAAAATAAGTCATCACACAAGTCAACCGCTACTCAATTCCGGGAATATCAAAAGTCTAAACCCCTAAAATTATCTATACACTGTTCCAAACTCAAAAACACCGGGAAAAAAAGGAACAAATTTAACACAAAAAAATGCCACAGTTCAAAAACAACTCCACCAGAAAAGCAAAAATATACGAGGAAGGGAGAGACGGACTTACAGAGAAGGGATTAACCTCTTCTTCATCGAAGGGGTTACGGTCGTACCGACCAGCCATCAGAAAAAAGTGAACGGTGACAGGTACAAGTCCCAAGAATCAGAAGTTGAAAAGGCAAAGATCAGGACGTTTACAGAGGAAATAGAATCAGCAAGGCTCAAAAGGTGAGGGCTTAGGAATGTTGAGATGCAGAATTTTGGATTTCTTCAAGTGCAAGAGAAAGGTCAAAAGAAGAAGAGGCGAAAGACGGAGAAAATCAAAAATTCCTAGGAGCAAGATGAGATGTCTTCGGTCTCGGTCAGCAATAGCATAATACACCTTTCTAAGAAATTTCGAAAAAACAAAGGAAACAGCGGCAGAGAGACTCTACGTTTCACTTTCGTCGTCGCTCGCATAAATTATGCGCCAATGTATAAACAAACATACATACACGAGTATATAAAATTTGGAAAAGTTTTGAATTTTATGAGTATCAATGCATTAGTTGTTGAATATTTGTAAGAATTAAGAATTTTTCATGATTTGAAAATAATCAAATAACAAGATTTCCAATTTTCTCATGAATTAATCATTTCATTTTCACTGAGGGGAAGAAAAAGAATATTACCCAAAGTTAAAAAAAATGAAGAAAAAAAAGAACATCTTCCAAAAAGAAAGTTAAAAAAAAAAAGGTGTAAATATGTGAGTTCTCATCAACAAGTCCTGATTTGCAGAAACGAGACAAAATATCATTCATTCGTGACCGACAAGATTATTTAAATGCATAAGCTGTCAAAAAGGTAAACAATTGGAGAATTCAAATTTTGTAATGTTGTTCTTTTGCCCAAAACATTAAAAAAAAATTGAGTTCTTAATATCTAATAAATTTAAAAATATTTTTATTTTGGCTCGAGTTATATTTGCATGGGTAAATGTTGTACTCCTCCGGTCCTTATTATAAGACCCAATTTGACTTTTTATTTGGTCCTAATTATAAGACCCAATCCATTTTCTCTCTTATATTTATGCATTTTTTTCCAAGATAATCCTTCTAATAATGATAGTTTTAGCCAATATACTTAATTAGCAAAGATATTTTAGGAATAACAACACTTATTTATTATAAATAACCAACTTAATTTACTTCCTTAATCTCCTCAAATAAGTCAATTGGGTCTTATAATTAGGACCGGAGGAGTACTATTTTATAAAGAAAAACAAATTTCCCATTTCATGCATAAAAATTATTTAATTATTAAAAGGATGAACTAGACATTGGAGTTGATGTGATTTTCATGGTTGTTAAGGGATGAAATCCATGGTGAAGGGATCACAAAATTCAAGTTGGGCAGTTCAAATTAAAAAAAAAAACGATATGAGTTATTTGTGACGAGAAAATACTTAATAAAACTAAAAGGAAGTTTTCCACACTATTATAACACCAGCAATATTATATGAAAGTGAATATTAGACTTTAAAAGGACAGTATCAGTATAAAATAGGGCAGCCGATATGAGAACATTGATATAAGATGTTTGGAGTAACTACTGTCAATTAAAAAAATGATAAAAAATCATTTGAGATAATTTGGTCACATACAAAAAAGACTTTTAAATGTATTGGTAAAAAGAATTAATCAAACAGTATTGAATCATCAAAAAAGAATAGAAGAAAACCAAAGAGAACACTTAATGAAATTATTGAGCAAGATTTTTCAACGAACACTATATCCAAAAATATAGCCTTTGATAAAGCTTAATGATATCGTGCGATTTATATAACCAGTCTCACTTAATGGAATAAGTTTTTATTGTTGTTATTAAGGGAAGAAATTCAAACCGCGTCATGCTGAAACATTTAATTTAATACTCCTCCGGTCCTTATTATAAGACCCAATTTGACTTTTTATTTGGTCCTAATTATAAGACCCAATCCATTTTCTCTCTTATATTTATGCATTTTTTCCAAGATAATCCTTCTAATAATGATAGTTTTAGCCAATATACTTAATTAGCAAGGATATTTTAGGAATAACAACACTTATTTATTATAAATAACCAACTTAACTTACTTCCTTAATCTCCTCAAATAAGTCAATTGGGTCTTATAATTAGGACCGGAGGAGTATTATGTTTTGCCGTGCGTGAGAGATTATTGCAACCCATATGTATATATAGAAAAGGGCACTGCGTCTATATTTTTTTAATTGAAATGTCATTTTCTTCTTGGCCTTAACATATCATTAATATACATACTACACACCAAATCCTCCTTTTAAATAACAGGTCAACTACTGTGCTTTTTTATTATAAAAAAAAGTTGTTAAGTACTTTGCCTTCATTTAAAAGCTATCGAGGTTCCGATCAAGTAACCCTTCTTTTTTTTTATTATTATTTTGTCTACAAGTAATCCTTCTATTTAAACTAATAAGAAACATCGGTCTTATTAATTAGATTTTTTTTTATTGGGGCATGTATTCAATTAGATATGAAATGGGGGAGGAAACTAATCCCTCTTCCAAACCTAAATAACTAATGACCCTTTTGGCTATGGATAAGGACGGTGCGTGTAGGGACTGATGATTGCGAGGAGCATAATTCTGTGGATTGTCAATCCTTTTTTTTTTAATGATTTTTTTATATTCTTTGTTTATTCCAAAAAAAAAAATCCCAAAGAACTAAACACCAAGAGTGTATCTACTATTCCTTCTGGTGATGTTTTACATAATATTTATAACTAATTGCAAAATTTTCTAATTGATTAACCTAAAACCGATAACTAATGACAGCTATTAGAAAAATTTTGAAATTAAAAAATAATAATTTTAAGAAAAAATTGCAAATAAAGACCCCTCAATGTGTAAAATTATGATTTGGGATCCTGAATTTGAAAAATAACAAATAAGAACTGGGTCCCACTTTTGCAAATATGAAATATGAGTGAAATGTCTAAAGTGCCCCTCAGCCAAATTGTGATTTGGTCTACTAAAGTTGTTATTCGTTAAAGTGAACTTGTTATTTCCTATAGTCAACTCGTTATTTGGCATACCCTCAATTAAGTTATAATTTGGTCTATTGAAGTTGTCATTAACTAAAATGAACTTGTCATTTCTTATAGTCAATTTGTCATTTGATTGAGAGGCATTTCAGACATTTTACTACGATTTCATATTTGCAAAAATGGGACCATGTCCCTATTTGCTATTTTTCAAATCAAGGGTCTCAAATCATAATTTTATATATTATGATGTCATTATTTGCAATTTTCTCTAATTTTAACCATCTTAGCTTACATGTAAAGTAGTTAATTCGAGCATTAAAAGAAAAGGACAGGCGGGAGTATTAGATGATTTTGGTGCGAAATACCAATTTAACTTGTAAGTAATATCATAACTTGGAATATTTAGCTTGTTAAATTACATATCTTTTATTTTATACTATATCCATAAGATAAGGTACCGGTCATGGAGAGGTACGCCGAAGTAATAGAGTTTTGGTATGAGTAAGTACCAGACAGAATATACGTTGCAATTTTAATTTAGAAGACATGGAGATGAGACTGGAAGATCAAGCCGTTTCACATTAAGATAATTATACAAAAACATGAGAAATTTGATGGAGATATTAATTATAGAATTGAAGCTAGGTAGTTTAAATTGAGAAAGCTATTAAAATTATTTGTCAACGAAGTATCTAATAAAGTGAAACGAAAATTTTATTGAACCGTTACAAGTTATAACACCAGTTATGATATATGCTAATGAATCCTAAGCTTCAAATGGATAACACAAACCAAAAAATGACGGTAGCTGAGATGAAAATTGAAGTGAATGAGCGGTCATATAATAAAAAATAAGATAATAAACATAATCACAAAAAGGTTGGAACAGCTTCTATTGAAGAAAAAAATAATAAAAAATCATCCAAGATAGTTTATTCATATTCAAAGTAATATCGGCCAACTCGTAGATTGTAGACTGGCCCATTACGGGTTAGAGCTAAACCGTACGAGTTGAAAAGACCCATATAATGACGGGTTCGCTACTGCCATGGTGAGTTGGCTTCCGTTATGGTGGGTTGACGCCAACCGCCAACTATTATTTTCTTTTTTTAAATTTTTTTATTTTTAAAGTATTTTTTTCTTATACAATATGATGAAATTTTTACTTTTCCTTCAAATACTTAATTGAAAATATCAAATAAATGATATTGATATTTTTTAAAAAAATTTTAGCTAGGATATAAAATATAATTATATAATTATAATAATTAATAAAATTTAAAAATACAAAAAAAAATGTCAGCTAACCCATAACGAGTTGTGGGTTGTTTAAAAAGTTTTGTTTGCTAACGAGTTAAATTTTAACCAACCTTAACCTGTCATTTTTTATGGATTGTTGAGTTGAATCTACAGGTGCAACTCATGTTACCAATTCTAGTTCAAAAGTTTTTGGATTCACTAATAAGAATAGTTGATAAAACAATATGAAATTTTGTAAAAAGAGATGGAGGAATAATCAATAAAATTATTGAGCAAAATCCTCCCGTTAACAACCTATCCAAAAATTTTGGTCATTGATAAAAGGTTAAAGCGCGATAGTTCTCATTTAGTGTAATGAGATTTTGTGGTTGTTGTGAATTTTTTTAACACGCGCATATTTGAACCCGTGCAATGTTGGGCGGGGGTCAGGGAGTAGACTGGTTAGATATAAATAAACTTAAAAACATTTTTCAGAAATTCTAGAAGAGTTGGTCAAGAATAGAAGCAATTTGAAAGAGATTTTCCATGTTCTCATCGACAAAAACGGCGACATTTTTCTATAGGTGCAAGCATTTCGCTCACCAAAATTATGGAACGACACAACAGGACGGCTCCAAATTAGATCATCTCGTTCTGCCATGCTTCATATTTTTCCTTAACAAGACCCTATTAACTACTTTCACAAACCTAACAAACTTAATTAAAAGGAATAAAATATCAAAAATATTTTTAAAAAACACCAATAGAAAAAGGAAAATCTCAAAACAAATCATTGTTGAATTTCAAAATTCTAAATCAATATTAGTTACTACACTCGTAAAGAAAATGACTAAATGACAACACATTTTTATAGTAATCCCTGATTCGGAATTTTGCAACTCAATAGTCATTTTTTTGGGATTTTTCCTAGAAAAAATTATGTACTCGTCCCTTTTGCCTTCAAGGGCATGGAGATAAAACTGATACTGTTATATAGATGTTCTCATTTCTCCTGAGGTGTCTTTGATTAGATTATGTACAGTGAAAATTACCAGATTTCTAACACACAAAACAAGATGCTGCAAGCAACTCCAACTCAAAAGGTACTAATAATAAAAAGACGTGGTAAAAGGTTTTCATTATAATGAGGCTGCATCTACATGACCATTATATAGCATGAAAATGGAGAAGGAGGACGCCAAAATAAAAAATAATTAAAAGACAAAAATGTGATTTTTTTTTTCCCCCCTTCTCTTTTCAAGAATTGAATGAACAAAAATTCATGGCAAGCTACCCAAACTAAAGTATACCTATATATATGTAGTGGAGTTAATGCCTGTGAAGTGAAGCTTATAGCTTAAACAGGTGGCCAAGGTCATCGATGATGGTTGCGCCTTCTTCTCATCAGTCTTTTCTGCCCCTTAAACGGATCAACCCAGTTTCTATCCTCAGCTACAGCTTGGTTCCATCGCTTTTTAAAGATTTCCAGTTCCCACGTTGACTGCCTTCGTATCTGCAAAGTCCCAGTGTTTAACGTTAAGCATAGTTGTCGTCGACTGAAGAAGATACCCGAGGCTAAATCAAATTACTAAGAGTGGTATATAAGCCTCACCTCGCCTCGCGAATCGAGAGATGATGAGCTTTGTTTCTGATTATGAAGGACAATCAGCAAAAGATGAGTGAAAGACCATGAAGTTGATGAAATATAAACAAGAGTACTAGAGAGAATCATCTAAAAAATTAAATGAAACCAAAGACTGTGTACCTTGATTAGCTTTCTAGAATCTGAACCCTGTGAAAAGAGAAGAAAAGAAACTATCATTTTGCAGAAAAACGCCATGACAATCAAGTTATCAAGGTACTTTTCTTCCTCTGTATTAACGGTTTACAAGAACCTGGTTGTGCTACCGAAAGAAATTAGAGGTGGGGAAAGAAGCAGAGTACCTTTGGGGTATCATGACCATCCCCACCCAAAGTTTGTATTCCCTTATGAACCACAAACACGCTATCAACAACTCCCACCTTTTTCGTGCGGTCGCCCTGAAAAAATGACGTTTGTTTCAATCCTAATGATAGTCATGCAGCAAATAAAGCTAAGGGAAGCAGGAGAAATGTAGCAAACTGTAAATTAGTGTGGCTCATTTTTCAAACTTCATGTAATCATAGCAGCCCCTATCACAGAGAGAACTAGGAAGGAAAAGAAGTTTCCACATCGTCAGAAGCAATGAAACTTGTCCTAAAACTATGATTTTCTCACCTGTGCACAATATCCTAGCTTCATATCCATTCCCCATCCATGAACAAGGTCATTCTGGACAAAAGAACAATGATAATGAGGAGTTTGCAAAAATACCAAACAAAATTGATGTTTTTTTATCTGTTACCATGCGAAAGAAAATTTGAGCTCCTGAAAATTACAAAACTAAGTTTGGACTTGTTTACGATTTCAAGCAAATATCCAATTGAAACAAACAAACAAACAACAAGCCTTATCCCATTAGGTGGGGTCGGCTACATAAATCACACGACGCCATCGTGCTCTGTCAACAACCCAATCCTTAGATATGTTGTTGATTAGGAGGTCTCGTTCAATGACCTCATTCAGCGTTCTTCTCGGTCTTCCCCTGCCTCTTTTTATGGGACTCCATCTTGTTTGATCCACCCTCCTCACCGGGGCCTCCAAAGGCCTTCTCTGCACATGTCCAAACCATCTTAAGCGATTTTCAACCATTTTCTCTTGGATAGGTGCCACACCGACTCTTGTCCTGATCTTTTCATTTCAAATCCTATCTTTTCTTGTACGACCACACATCCATCTCAACATCCTCATTTCTGCTACTCCGACTTTGTGCTCTTGTTTTCCCTTTATTACCCAACATTCACTACCATACATCATAGCTGGTCTTATAACAGTCCGATAAAATTTTCCTTTAAGTTTCTCAGATACCTTCTTATCGCAATTGAAAACATAAGACATATTGCCCCACATCTAAAAACTTAGATAAAAGCCTTTTGGCACCTTTGCAGACTTGGATTGATTCATATGATTAACTAATGAACTTGTGCGACTAAAAAAATACATAAGACATATTTTATCATAAGACAATGATTAAGTTTAAAAGCAATTGACTTGTCCCAAGCAAAAACATACAAAATTGATATGGACCGTGGGAATAATATTACCTGAATAAGATGCCAGGCACAATACCAAGCAGACCGAGAAAAAACAGGAGCCATACCTTCCACAAACCTATAAAAGTTGTGTTCAAAGTTTTGCTTCAATCACAATGTCATTAGAGAATATGTAAATAGCCAAATACCACAATCTGTCATGAACCACCGCATTATGAAATATGAACCAGAGAGGATCTCAGTTTTAAAGTGTTCTTGTTCGTTCTGATTCTTTTTCTGAAAGTCTGAGATGAAGGAGAAAATAAACAGGACTGAACGCAGTGTATTCCAGGGTCATTTCTTCATCAAGGTACAGAACAAAGGTTTAAACCAATCTTTTCAAACCTATTCCGCATGATCATCCTCGACCAACAAATCAAAGGTAGGACAAACTTATCCGACATCAAGGTCTAACTTTCAAGGAAATGAGCCCCTCCAATTAACATGTAGCCTAGCATATTCAATGATGTGTTCGAGAGCACCAGTATCTCAAAGGTGAAATATCAATTTACATGGGGAAACAGAAAAATGAATATCAGATGTTTACCTTGACATATAATGGTATTATAATCAAGTGAAGTAATTTATGTCAACATGATAAAGCAGCAGAAGATGGACAGAACCACTCAACGATCTGGTTAGGATAACTGAATAGCTAAAATTAACTTCTCTAGAAAGTTCAAACTAACCACTTACCCTGTGCATGGTGGCCCTTCACTAGCATCTGAACACTTTGTACTGCCTCTGCGTTCATATACCCTTCTGCATGTATGCACAGTGCATACTTCAGTTTTTTTATATTACAAGCATTGATTAGTATTTAAGATGCGCCCATCACTAGTCTCTAGCAACTAACCTATGAACTTTCTTGGTTCTTGCTCTAATGGTAATCCTATGATGTATCTCGGTTGAATTCGGGTCAAGAGCAGGTTGAGAAATTTCCAATCCTTCATCTTTTATAATTTCAAGGTATCTGCAAAAAATAAGACCAATATCAAATCTGTAGCTTTCATACAATGAGGTTTAATATGGATTCAACAAAATAGTATACAAAATGTTTTAACAATCTAATGAACTCCTTTCAGCAAACCAGAAGGTTGACCATCAACGTTATACAAATAATAAAAATTACATTTTCAAACACCCCCCAAAAAAAAAAAGTACAGGCTAAAACGTGTCAATATGTCAACAATAAGGTGCAAAAGAATCTGCCTGACCTGGAAGGGGAAAAATGCTCTACTCCTAAATCTTCATCCCAGAGAAAGATATAATCATAAATAGAAACTATATCCGGATGTAGAAATCTTTTAGCAAACCACCTGTAAAGGGACTCAAATATTACTACACAGTTAAACAGATAAACGATATAAGTATAGACACGAGTAAAATGTGCATACCCCATGTCATTAAGAAGAAAAATAAACATCTAAGGCAAGTGTTGTAAGAAAAACAGTAGTCTGCTATGACCAAGGACACAACAGCCTAAAGGATACATAATGTAACAACAATGACATGGCCAAGCCAAGGTCGTCCATTCAGGCAGTTCTAAAATACAGAATTCTTCATCCTTGATCACTGAGAATCCTTTAGCGTGTCTAAAGCATCATATGGTTACATGATACTTTTTCAAGTTCAGAAGTGCTTCACAGTCAGAAAAGTGAAGACTGATTTCATTAAGGTAACAAGAGCCATAATATTCTCCCAATTTCTTATGCTTATATAGCCCGATCAGCTCATTCTAAGTCTAAGAGACGTTTTGAATTTCAAAAAATCTCTTCCATGGTATAGAACTAACATGCAATATGTGTTCCTGGTCCATTGAAAAAGTAGAGCAACCTCTCTCAGACTTCCACCGGCCATGTGATTCAAAATTAAAAGTTACGGAAAAGTGCAGTCATCAATGGTCATTCACATCCTTACCATTTTGTTTGGTTATGAGCAGCTATGTGTATAGCCTTGCTACTCCACTTGAGATCCCCCCATCCATTCACATTACCATCGTAATGGAACAAAATGATTGTAAAATTTTCTCGAAGAAACTGAAATCAATAAAATTAGATAAGTTATGCTAATGTAAATAATTTTGACCATCTTATGATTTGATACCATACCTTCTGCACCATTACATTGACATTCTGCTTTTGCTTGATACCAACGGGAATTGCCAGCAAGTTCCGGTTGGAGTAATCACTAACCTGCAATTCCATTATCACCATCAATTCACAAAATGATACATCATTCAGCTTAACTTATTTATTAGCTCAGGTGACATAGCCTGGGGATGCTGACCTTTGACCTAGAACTGCTTCTCGACCACAAAGGTCTTAACTCAAGATCTGAATTAGCCTGTCTAATACCTTGTGGCAAGCCTTTCAACTTTTCAGAAGCTGCATAATCCTGCACAATTACACAACATTTGCCACGTGAATACATCCAAGTAACACATGCCTCCAAATCGATAAAAAAATTTTACTGATGCAAGATGCATCACAAATTCTAAAAGAAATTATTGCATATCATTTTAAGCACATCAAGTCTCAAATTTGTGGGGCAAAAGAAAATCAGGGATCCAGTCCGGCAAGTAAAACTATAGTCAGAGTGTTTACCTCTGATTCTCCCCAAAGACTCCACTTTCTGTCTACCTGATAATAGATCATTTTAAAGAAAATGGGCGAAAGATCAGCACAATCGGAACAAAAAATCTCATGTATCATTTTATTGTACAACACAAGACACAACTTGAGCCATGTGCCTACTTCAATCAAACGAAAAGTGGCTTCAAGTTAATCTAAAGCATGCTAGAAGCTAGAGGAGGGAAAATGTACAAACAACATCAAAGGTTTCCAAGCCGAGATACTTTGTTAGTAACATTATAACATTTTTAAAAGATTATAAGAGTTCAGTTTATCAGTTTTGGAACCGCTTGACACATTTTCTGATAAAAAGAAGACCGAAACCGTACGGGGACTTTCAAAATAAGGCATCAGAAAAATACACTTAAACATTTCAGACATTAGTTAAGACGTAAAATGATATCCAAAAGATTTCTCATGGCACGTACCTCTACTTCATGATATTGATACTTTGTAGTTCTATACACAATAAACAACATCACTGTACACAGAATTGCCATAAAAGGCAACTGTTTCATCTTTAAACTTGATTTTCCCTGCTGCAAAAAATATGCATGCACAAATGATAAAGTCACAAACGTGTCTCCAGGATCCAAATTTTCTTGTGGAAATAGTCCATCAAATTTAAAATGATTGTAAGGCAGGAAGACCAACCCCATCAGACAAGCCACTCTTTTTTCTGGTCATCACCTCCATGATTTGATCGGCTTCATAGAAAACTGAATCTTTTATTTAGCCTTCATTACAAACTGCCGTAGTGGAGAGTATTAGATGCCAGTTCAAGACAAAGATCAACATATTTAATATTCCAATCAAATCATTGACAAAATATCTTCATGATACAAATCCCATGTGACCATGATCTGGTGTCAGATGCAGAATTTCAAAGAACATATCCTAATTTCAGTTGCATAAAACAGGACACAGGATTCTATTCAAGCGTCTCTTAAACCATTTAGCACCGAACTTTTCCTTCTTTGGCCAACTGGCACTGGACTGAACACATAGAATTTGCCAATTTCACCTTTAGTGCAGAAGATTAGGGATCAACACTAGGAATAGCGTGATATGATGCACGTGAAGTGCGTCAAGAAAGAAAAAATGAGAAAGCTTGGGGCTCGAGACAAAAAGTCAGTGAAAACTAAAAACGTGCTTAAACGTATAGACAAAAACATCGAAAGCTTGCTTCGGATTGTTGAATCAGCACTCGCAATCGAAAGTAACAAAACTCGCAAATAAAATAACATTAAACCCCACCGGCCATCCAAACGAAACCACCAAATCAATTTCCAAGACCGGAATCAAATGCCTTACGACATAAACACCAAAGAACAAGGAAACAGGCATGGCCGCAATGAATTCTCCGGACAACGGGAATCATTAAAAGAGAAGAGGGAAGAAAAGAGAAAGAAAGTAAAAAAGAAAGAAGTTGGCCACAAGATTTAACTAGACCTGAAATCTTCGGAATATAATCGATCACAAATAACTGTCACGAAAAACATGGAGTCTTGTATTTCACAGGAAGAAATCAAAGAACACGTAAACACCTTTTCAACCATTTGAATCAGATCTAACCACTCTCTGACTTCGTTACTCGTCATTTCAGCGAAGAGTAAAGTTTAACCCCCACGTAACAGTGACAAATAAAAATCCTTCATTGACAGCTGTTCATTGATAAATTCAAACAACCATTTCTCAGGACTGAAAATTCACGACGTTTGGAACGGTTTTGAAATCCGGATGTTCTGTCACCCGGCATCTTGAAGGGAAAAAAGAAAAGACGGAAAAGGCAATGCCCACATAAAAGAGCCCAGAAAATTCTCATGGGTGCCCAAATAAAGGAAAAATATCAGAGGCATCAAAGATGAAGAAAGATCACACATTACATACCCCAGATAGACAAGGAAGCGTGGCAGCTGAACCCAGCAGGGAAAGAGAAAAACAGAGAGCTCGAACGATCCAAAACGATGGCGTCGCCGATTCGACCCGAAACACAAGTGTCAGAGAGAGTGAAACCAGAACGCAGAAACAAATTGACAGAGGATGATGGGGATGAGAAAGGCCCTCCTGTAAGGCTGAGTAAGAAAGAGTCCACAGAACGAAGGCGTCGGAAAAGCCACGTTTAAAGGGGAGGGAAAGAGAGAGAGACAGAGACTCTCAAGTGCATGCGTGGCTTTGCTACGGCTTTTGGGTTTACGGGTATATATTTTGGTTTACCGACGAGCGACCAATCACCAGTTCAATGACACCTACCCTTACCCTCTCTTGTACTCCTGTCCATTATTTGTAATCTGAAGATCAAAACTTTAATCTCTACTATTCGCAAGATCCATGCTTCGAGACCTTTTTATTAGGCAAACGACACAGTCGGCGTCTGCACCACTGAGGCACCGAGCCCTTCGTTTTGCTGATCCGGGCATTTCTTCTTCCCCTGACGCTTTCCCTTTAATCTAATCTTGCGTTACTCCTACAATAATACAAAGGATCTACCTTGATTCCCTTTCACCATAGATTTCCTTTTTTCTTTTTTTACACCCTTAGTTTAATTCCAATGTCTGTGGATCAAATGCCCTTGTGTATTAATTAAGTGCGATTCACAGGACTAAAAACTTACCACGTGAAGGTGACGACTTACAGCTCCGTGTTTGAAATCCAGCAGAGATTTTCAACGAAGTATTGGACACGAAATGGAACGATTCAAATTTCAATTCAGAGCACAACTTGCGATTGTGAAATGGGGTTTATGGAGAAACAGAGTATTGCTAAACACGTTAGCAGATTCAATAAAGGCTTCCCAGAACATAGTGCTTTCTCGCGTTTAGTATTTTATAGCACAACCGGTAGTCAATATCGTTCATAATATATTGCGCTAATAATTTGCACGCGCGTTAGTTGAGATTGAGATTCATTTATGCTGACTCAAATGCAGAAGTATTTTAAAGTATAAACCCAAATCAGGAAGAATAGTGTCAATAATATCAATTTATTAATATAAAAAACGTAATTTTGAATAATCATTAACATGTTAATTGTAAATGGCAAAGGTGGAACAAAAACAGAACTATGCCGAAACGTTTATGCGAAAGTAAAAGAAAGGGGAAGCAAATTCGATTCTTGGTTTGGCCAGGTTGGATGGATGCTATGAGGGAGGGCCCCGCGTGGAGATAAATGGGGGAATTATTTATTCTAAGGCGAAAATGGCCGCCACCAGGAGATTGAAAGCCACGAAGAAGACGGTGACCCAAACCTAAAGTGCCCTTAAGAATCATCATCAGGCCAGACAAATTACAATGGATCCCACCGGCAGCGTCTCATTCAAGGTTTGCTACCGTGAAATATTATTTTAATTTTTTAAAATATGTTAATTATAAAATTATTTTGAGATATTCTGAAAATGCTTCTGAAAAGGGGGAAAGGCTTGAGCTATCTTTTTTTTTTTTCAAAAAAAAAAGTTTTATAGTTACCTATTATTGCTAAAGTAAAATATTTACTTTGGTTTTGAATGTGTATGACACGTTTGAACTATATATGATTGAATTATTATTACTATTGATTCTTTATTCTATGTTTAGGATTTTAGCTCAGAGTGAGATTCTCTTTAGATTTCCCACTGCTTGAAATCTACCTGATTAAACAAAAAGAATCCTGGGCTAAAAATGTCTTCTTCTTCTTCTTTTTTTGACCTTGCTAAAAATGTCAATTGGGACAACGGTTATTTGTGTTTTTATTACTTTGTTGAAAATATTGGCACAAAGGCTATTGACTATAGAAATACATTAATTAGATATGTAATGCCGTATTTTGACAAAAATGAATGCCCCAGTGAGTCTCCATGACCATCCTATTCGTGTTTTGTAAGGAATTTGGAGTGAGTCATTGTTGAAAATTCGTAATTAATGATGAGTCATTGTTGAAAATTTATAATTAATGTGACATTTTATAAGTCTCATACACACACATACACACATAAATAGATCACAATTAAAAAAAAAAACGCAATTAAGATGGGAGTGCGGGAATCAAAATTTATGATCGGCATATTATCTTATTGGATTTGTTCTATCTTAAAGTTGAATGTTTGGTAGAATATTAGCAGATTAAATAATTCCATCCTATGATGGATTAAGTTTTCCCTTTCTTTGGTCAATAATAGTTGATTCAATTGATAAGGAATCGACTGATAACTTATAATATCGTGAATTCACGTCTTGCTACCGATGTAAGGATCTTGTTAATGGGCGATTTGTAAGTATCTTTACAAATGCTTTCTAGGTAGGACCTGACTCTAATAAATCCTCAAGAACTTTTGCATATAAAAAAAAAAAAACCCTTTCTTTCTTTAATCGCATTGTTAACAATTCCACAGAAAAGCTTTGATGCCACAAAATGAATTAATCATACGTTACCTACCCCAACCTCATTATTCAGTCTTAGTACTCTATAATCTTTATATATATATATATATATATATAATATTTTGTGCTTACTAATTCTTTCTCATACCCAGTCAAGTGTTCAATGCCCTAAGCAAAGTTGCCTCTTGCGTTTAACTTTTCAAATTCTCAATTTTTGGGGTTAAGTACGTAACCGTTAGAGTCGTTACACATTACTGCCGCTACATAACAGTCAAATTTAGCATCTTTTGGGTAAAGAAAGTAATTAATATTAACACAAGATATGTGAGTAGTTTGTCGCAATTAGGAGCTTTCAATGCGTAATTATAAGGAATTCACATTCGTCATGTGAATGAGTAAATGATCATACATGCACCTAACCTTAAGTTTTAAAAACACTTTAATGATCAACATTAAATGCCATCATGGAATCCAAGTCATTCTCTCTATTTCTTTCTTATTTCTTTTTAATGTGGGCTTTATTACTTTAAAAAAAACCAAATTAATAATCCAAAAGGCAAACTTTTAGCTCATGATGATCATGATTGTTAGGAGTAGTTGTTAAAAATTTGTTAATACCATACTATACTGTACTCATCAGTATTTCTTTGAAGCTGTGTCCATCGATATCTGCATATTCATCATTTAAACAACTTAAAAATCATATAAACGCATATATAATACTGTATTTGGTTTCTTGCTGTAATTGGAATAATAATTAACAAAAAAAAAGAGGAACAATGAGCTGAATATGATATTACCTCAAAAATTAAACAACTGGGTGGGAAAAACACATGCATGTAATTTTTTTTTCTCAACACGCATGAAGGTAATAATATGTACTTTGAATTATGTTTATTATTAGATTGAACAAAAAAATGGCGCTTATTTTATGTGTGTGTGTGTGTGTGATGATTAATAATATGGGAAAGAAGGCAGATGTGGTTAATTAATATATTATATAATTTGTCCAGGCACATGAGATACTAATTAAAGAACACTGTAGTCCGTAGCAACTCTGACTATCTTTGTTGTTATATCATTTATATATGGAACACAAGGGGCGTTGGTAAGCTAAAACACAAATATATTTTAGCTATGTTTAGATATTCAAGATAAATATACTAAGAATAAATTTAAATAAGAGTGAATTAGATAATATTTAATTAATGGCTTCGTTAAAAGTGATGTGAGCATTTAATATAATAGTGGATGCGAAAGCCAAGTGGCACTGTCAAGCTTGGGAACGAGAGTCTTCCTTTTTTTTTTTTTTTGAATTACGTGATTTGCTAATATTAGTAAATTAGATGATTTTTTGTCAAAATTTTAAATTCATAGGTGGACAATGGTGTATGGTAGATGGACACGAGGGTCAATGCATTGGCAAAAAGGTCAGGGGGGAGACAAGTGTCCAAGTGAGGAGTGGGTCCCACCCATCTTAAAAAAATGGCCACCCCATTTCAGGCGCCACCCTCATCCCCTCTTATCCATTCTCAACTCACACGCCATCCATTGGCTTAATCTCCCTCCAGCAATCAATCCTTCAATAATTGGTATACTCCTATTATTTGTCCACTTAGATTTTTGTTGAGATAGCATCTATTTTAGTTTATCATGTTGCTCTTTCCTGTTCTACATATAAAACACTTTCAGCCGTAAATTAAGAAAAAGTGATTGATAATATGCTCATATAATTTTTAGTCCTAAAATTTGAGTTTATTTTAGTATTAAAATATGTTAAAGTGTCTCAAACAGTGATAAAGTGGTGATGGGAACTTACTAAATGATACATGATCGAATCTTGTTCACCCACCAACTATTTCTTTCTTGTTGTTTGTTTCCGAAACTGTTCACCACGCTGCGTTTTGAGAACTCATCATCCTATATGTAATTGTTCTTTGTGTTGTACTACTATTTTGAAGACTTGTTTTTTTATTATTCACATAAAATCTAGTTAGGTGTCTTCTGTTGAGTCCACGTCTCTACTTTTAATATCATTTATGACACATAAACAGACTTTAACATTTTTGCACCTCCAGGTACTAGCATTTTAAGATGAATTAAATTTCGTGGACTAAAATCCTCAAATTTTAGATTCAACTTAATTTATTATATAAATCCTTAATTTATATAAACTCTTAATTTGTTAGATAAGTTCGAAATTGATTTTTTCTTTTCAATTTCACTATTTGCATGTCGTGGGGCAACGAGGGGAATGACAATATAAACTAGAGTTGTGCAAAAACCCGGTGGTCCGGTATGGTTCGGTCCAACCCGAACAAACCCGGTCCAATCTGGTCCAGAAAAAATTGGCTCGAAACAAGATTGGACCAAACTGGACTGGACTGGTCTCATCGGGCTGGACTGGACTAGGGACTGACCCCTCAGACCAGTTGGTCCAGTCCAGTCCAGCCCGATTTTTTTAAATTATTATTTATATAATTTTAATTTGATTTAATTTTTCTATATAAATTTTTTATCTATTCAAATAATTAAGATTTATCTATTAACTTTCGAAGTAATGAGCATGTATATATATTTTCTACAATTTAAGATCTATATTGATGAGAATTAATTAATAAAACATGACTTCATTGGGAAATTGAAAAGGAATGATCAAATTTGATAAATTTTGAATTAAAATATGTGCAAAATTTTATATAGTAAGTTACAATCTTGCCTCCTATTGAAGAAATTTTTTTTTAAAACAAAAATTAAAATTAGCTCTGGACTGGTCCAGGCAGTCCAGAGGACCAAGTCCAGTCCAACCCGACCTCGGGTTGGCACTGGACTGGACCAGACCTCGAGCTGTTTTTTTCAGCCCGAGATCTTTACTGGACCAGACTTCGGGTTGATAACAAACCCGGTCCAGTCTAGTCCATGCACACCCCTAATATAAACATTCAATGAAGATTAGAAAGATGTGAAACATATCATTAGTCAGATTATGTCTGTAAGATGAGGTGGGAAAAATTAATCCGAGGAAAGAGCGAGAGAATAGTTTTAAAAAAAAAAAAAGACATCCTAGATGGTTAATTATTTAATTACCGTAGCTTATGACTACTATATGATCATTAATACCTAATTTTCTTTCTACTGTCCTGATGAAATCACACGAGAGGCGTCGTTTTAAGAATTTATGTTCAATGGTTGGGTGACTAAATATATGATCGTGATAGCTAATAAAAGCCTTCCAATCAAAGTAATTAAACTTTGACTATTCACAGTTAATAATAAACACAATCTGGTGGATCTTCAACTGCCACCACTGAACACGGGTCGTGGCATCTAATCACTCCAGTCAAGATAAGAATCTTCCAAAATAACAAGTATAATTATCGCCTGAGTATATTGCAAGTTATTTCATTTTATATATATATGTTTTAGTTTAGGTGAATATTTAGAAGGGAGAATTACAATTAAATCCCATACAAAAGAAATAACTACTAAAAGGTTTAATAACAACTTAAGCAGTTTGTAATGACAAGTTCTAGAGTGAAGAATAATAATCTCTGAGACTTGTTTTGTAATTTTTTTTTTCTTACATGAAACCTCATTGTAATTCTCCCTATATTTGGAATTGCTTCTGGCCAAAACAAACGTATTTAGAACTTTGATCCAATTTGGTGGATTTCTAATTCTCAGCTCATCAAAAATCTCTTTAACTGGCCAAGTAATAACAAGAAAATACATAAAAGTGAGCTTCACGCCACAACTAATTTAACACAAGATTTTAAAAGTATTTTCAATTACATATCTCTTATTAAATCAGATTTTATTTGATGTGGAACTTCTCCGTTTTCCCAATATTGAATTAAGTTTACTTACACTTAACATCCCTCTAATATATACCAGATTTTGTAAGAAAACACATTAAGGCATTCATCTTCATAAAGTTACACATCAATTTTGTCTTGAACTCTATTCATTTGATTTTTTAAAATTTGGATTTTGATTTTTTTTTCTAGATCTTTATGTTCACTTAAGATCTTTATGATGACCGATTTTAAATTAATCGTGTAGGGTCAAAGTTCTAGTTTTGATAAGCATAATTAGGAGAAACAAAATCTTGTGAACATATGAGTAACTGACCATTCTGACACACCCTCCAATTATTAGTTAACCTAAAACTCGGTTTAAATAAAAGTTTAGAGGGGGAGATGAAGAAAGAAGAACATGAAATCCATACGTGACTTGACAATTGACTTGCCAAAGAAGAGATGTTATTTACATGTGTGTGTCTATATATATATAGTTAATACCATTGTTAATTTCTAAAAGTTCACTTCATTTTAGTTTACTTAAAATAAAAAAAACTCCAGAAACAGTTTTTTTTTGGGGCCTTAAAACCTTATTTTCCAAACAGATTCAAATTGTTGATTGATCGCCAGGGATAAATTAGAATCAGTAGTTTATTATCTAATAGATTTCTCAACAAAATTTCAAGGACTAGGACTAAAATATGGTCAATTATTAGAAACTAAAAATGATATTAAATCATATATATAACATTTATAAAATGAGATGTTAGGTTTAGGTTGGTGAACCTTCTGTAACCGCAATTGAATTTTTCTCTTGAGTGGACCTAATAATTGTGACTTGAAAGTTATTCATGAAAAGTAAGGGATTAGCTCCACTTCCTCCAATTGTGGGAGTTACCTTATTTTTGGTCCATTTGATTCTCCTATCGTCTCGTATTGCTAATGGAGCAAGTTTTGGCACTCTTTTGCAACTTTCATTATTATTATATTCTCCGATTTTGCTCACACCTAAATCTTCTGTACAAATAATGTTTTTAGCCATTTTTATCATACACACGTGTCCCTTTCCTTTCCTTTCCTTTCGTGCAGTCATTTCCCATTACATTTTGTGTGTGTGTGTGTGTGTGAGAACAAGAAATGATTGCTTGCTGTGAAGGGAACCATGTATCTTATGTTCTTATTCTTAGAATGGTTACTTCAAGTCCAGCAAAAGAAATTTCCTCCCTAACAATTTAATCTTTTTTTTTTCTTTAACATTTCTATATATCAGTATAAAAATATAATATTTTCCATTGTTATTTTTTTTTTGAGATGTTTATTAAATAAAAACACAATACATATCAAAAAGAAATTTGAATTTCAGATACATATTAATTTTTTAGAAATAATAGATATATAAAATGTGTAAAAATGGATTAAATAAATTTTAAACGAAAGAAAATGATACAAAAATTTTAATTACCTTCTGGACTGCAAAATTAAATTTACGGGAAAATTCTACAAGAAACTTATAGATATTTGGGCTTGAGGTCCAAGCCCATGTTATTTCCATTACTTAAACACTTTGCAGTTCACACTATAGTCCAGCAAATCGACAATTGGCCCAATGTAAATGGGCTAGGTAACTCCGGAAAGCCGAAAACAAAAGATACTCTTAAGTCTCGTGTGCAATAATTAATTGATTACAACATAGAAAAAATTGTATTTTAAAAAAGGGATATGATCTCTTTATATTTTTATTATTTAATATTTAATATATGTAATAACAAGTATTATTCTTTATGTTTTAGAAAGCACATGAAATATTTTTGTTATTTATAAAATATATTGTTTATCTTATTTCCTCCGTTTTTTCAAAGGAAGCTTCAAAATCTGAAGTTTTGTTGCATTAGAAACTTATCATTTTGCAATTTGATTTAAATAGTCTAAATTCGATTAAAATACCCTAAAAAATTTTCAAAGTATAAAATTAAGTAAATTTGAGAAAAAAACGGTGCGGTATTGATCATAACCAGCTAGTAATTAGTACAAGTTTGTTGACAATTGACATTTATATATCCCAAAAAGAAAAAAAGAATAGAAATTTTTGTACGAAGATGACCTTGGAATTTGGAAGGTCTGTGATCATTAACCAAACCCTAATCATCAATTTACTCTCGCTCTTTCCATTCCGTTCACAATCAAAGATGAATTACAAATTAGTTTACATGTCAATTTCGTATCAATAATGTGTGATGCTGCAATCTTTCTATTATTTCTTGGTCTTATTACACTCCTTGGAGAAGCATTATTAATATTCTCAGCACATACTTTTTCAGAGACCTTATGATGATTATACTTTTGGGTCGCTACGGATGATGATTTGATCGTAAAATCTTGAAGATCGAGTGAGTTACTGAGTTTCTGGGTTACAAGGTCTCTGAGAATTAGGGCAGATTGGTACTCACCAGTGGTCTTGGGGTAGAAGACAAGAGCATTGTTGGTGAGAACAAGTAGGTCTACGAAAAGCTCCGTTCTTGATTTTATGGTTCTGGTGCTGATTCTGTATCTTATGGCATCCAAATCCATGTGCCTCCTGATCATCTTCTCGTACCTGCGTGTCTTCTGTTTCAGAGATTCATTTATCAGTCGGAGGATGTCAGTATATAGTATGTTGCATGGTGAAATTAAAAATGATCAAACAGAAACATATGAACATGTAAGATTGATTCAGTACTTGAACTTAACACACACACACACACACACCTGACTATACAAGCGATGTTTAAAAACAGAAGCAGCTTTATTTTCCACCATAGAGTCGAAAATGGAGAGCAAGTATTCCACTTCGTCGTTTAAACTTTGATTATTACAGTTGTTGCTGGTTGAAAATTCTTCAAAACCAGACACGACATCATCATTGTCATCTGATGAAGTTGTGTCCGACAAAGACTCACTGTCCCTCACACTGCCAAGTGTGAGTGAACTTGAGCTGCTATAATCCTTCCTCTTCCTCTTCCCACTCCTCGTCTTCAGATTACTCCATTGAAATTGTCCTACGTTGGCAGAACAATAACATGCCGACAAGTCTGCTGCACTATTTGAAGCTTTCTCGTACTCATGACAACAGCCTGCAACTCCAGCAGGCTTTGTCTCTAACATGATCTCTTGATTCTCAGCCTCAGGAGAGAAGTTTTCTGTGTTTCTGTGCGTGAAACTCCCAGAAGATAACTCATGATCTTTTGGTATCGTCTCTTCTGTGCAATAATTATTATTATTATTTTGCCCACCGCAAGAATTATCGCTTTCTTTCTTGTTGGTCTCAGGCTTGAGGGATTTAATTTTTGATTCCAGAAAGCTGAAAATTAAGATGTTTTAATTTTTTTTTCCTTTTAATGAAGACAGATCATCCTCAATCATGTGTGTGTGTGTGTGTTGCTGTAGAATTAATATTCATAAAATATATTAAGATATGCATCAATGTTTTAATATATAGTAAGAGCTCTAGTAAAATTACTGAGGTTTTTGTAATGAAATATATAAAATCATGAAGCTTTCCGAAGAGTTTGATGTCATATAAAACTGACCCAATTGAATTTTCAGAGAGTTCCAAAGCTCTCTTCAACTCTGCTACTCTTTTCTTTGTAAGCTCCTCAAACCAAGTCCTTCAAGTTCGTACGATTTATCACAATAATAGAAATTAGATACAATATATATATATTTGATTTATATATGCTAGATATGTATTGAATATATATTTTTTGCCTGATAGATATGTATTATATACATATGTCTATATGTTACCGAATTATGAATTTGATTTATCATTGGAAATAATTTAACATTGGTTGGGTCTCATGATCTTCCTTTACCACATTGTCAATTATACATTAGAGTAGTAATTCACCTTTTAAATTATCAAATAATTTTCTACAACGCCCAATTGCGAAAAGTAAGCATAAACACAAATACGCATGTATGTATAGATATGTATGAATGAAGGTATAAATTATACTTACGAGCAAGCCGCAGAATATTGCTCTTTTAAATCTTCATACTTAGCCTTACAAACCTGCGAAGAATTACAATGTATTTATTAAAATATATTATTTTATAGTTTTTGTGGAAGATCATTTTCATGGAATTAAGTTGACTTTATGTTTTCTAAAATTAGGGACAAGTTTTGCACGTTAATAGAAATTATTAAGTAATCCTATGTAATTAAATCTAAAATTAAAATAGTATGATTATAATATTATATTACTTCTAATGTATATTTTCTTTATATTGGTGTTCCTTAATATTAAAAAAATAGAAGCAGTCAAGACTCAAGAGCAAAAACTAGGGGGAAAAAAGACGTAAAATTTCTCTTTTGAATTAATAAGTTGAAAAATCAGATGTGAGATTTTGTAATCTTTTTGGAGGTTTTGTTGTTACCTGAGGAGTAAAAACGTAAGAGGGAGTTCGAGTTTGGAGTTCTGAAGCAACGATGTGCCAATTTTGAGTTCCATGACGAAGAACTGCTCCACCCAACAATAGCTCTTCCCACGTATTCCATCTTCCTATCTTCATCATCGTCTCTTTTATATATATATATATATATATAGAGAGAGAGAGAGAGAGAGAGAGGGGGGGGATGCTGCTTCTGTTTGTGTATGCGTAAATGTGTGTGTACAAGTCTGATGCAAAAAAATAGTGCGTCCTTAAATATTTATGTTAGGGTTTGCGTGAGAAGACGAGGGATTTGTTAGATGAAAAAAAAAAAGATTATAAAAGATTGGTGATTTGATTTCTAATATCTTTTTTGTTGTTGTTGCGAACATTCGATTTCTAATATCATATCAAGTATAGATAAATATATATCCCCTTCGTCTATTTTTACTGTATTGTATTGTATGTTCCCTCTTAGCGGGGGATGAAATTCAAAATTTAAACATCCGATTTCTATGATATTACGTTTTATGGGAATTTTTAGCATTATTATCTCTGCAATAATATATATAATAATGATCCGACATATAAATTTTTATTTTCCCAAGAAACTAAAAGATTTAAAATTTTATTAATAGATATATCTTGTAAATATAAAATTTTATCTATCATGAGATCTGTTAAAATTCGTAATATCTTATCATTCCAAGATATCTAGATATAAATAAAATCAATAGTTACCCCATATATTAATAACCCTAAAAGCTTGGCGATATAAATAATTTAGAGCTGTGATGCGCGCGCACATACACAACCTTTTTTTGTTAAAAAAATAAAAGTAGAGTATTTTTGGATAAAGTAAATTCGGCTGCTATGTTAGGAATTAGGACACCAACACAAAAATTTGCAATTGTTCATAAATAATGTAGCAATTATGAAGTTGGGCAAGACCATCAAGTTAACAATCATGAAGATATTTACTTTAAAAAAATTGGAAACAACTGGCTCGAAAAAGGTAATTGGAAACAACAATAGCCAATAGTTATCATTTCTCATAATTCTTCTTGTCATTGTCATAAATCCGTAAAAAATAGTAGTTTTCTCCCCCTAAAATGCTAGATATATATCTGGCTTCACATTTAATTTTTATTTATTATCATATTAAACTTCATACATCGTAACCTTAACAGTAATATAGAAGATCAAGTTTTTAATATTTACACTGTTGTATAACTAATTTGGGAAAGGGATCTCCATTCCCTTCAGTCACATTTATTAGCCGAGAAACCACAGTCAAAGCAAAATCGTAATAACAGCAATTTCTTGAATTCAAACTCCAACAAAAATCAGAACTGAATCAGTTTAAACAGAAGAACTGATAATTCATTTCATTGATCATCAAGAATACATACAAATTTCTAAGGCTTCTGCTATTGCATCTACATGAACCTGACTGGTACATTTGTTGGTAAGGATTCAACCCACACTTGACTAAACAATGAAGGATCCGAACTAGTTTTTAAAAAAAATCTAAAGAAAGGAAGAGAGAGAGAGAGAGAGAGAGATACGTACAAACAGATATACCCTTGAAAAGCTGAGGAAAGATGCTGCCATTTTCAGACGTCCATAAGATATATGAGATATGTCTCGTTCAGCTCTTTTTATAACAAGACGGCGCTCTGCTGAGGACAAAGCCAAAGATGACAGCTACAGGCACAATTCAAGCCAAACTGTTTTGGTTGTGACTTGTGAGTACAGAAAAATAACACATACAGGTTTCATGTTTTGTCTATGTAATCCTGCGCTCCCAAAGAGTAATGCGCCAAGTGGCACTTCATGAATTAGCTGACGTTTCATCAAGTCCAAATCTTCAGGATTGTTGAAGAACTAAATTTAACTCCTGGGCAGACCTAGCCAACAAACCACCTCTCCTGCAGCAGAAATCAGATCATTTGTAATTCCTGGCGAACATCATTTTACAGGAATTTTTAGAGTAAAATGCATCCAATTCCAAAACCGAAAAGGGTAGAAGGTTATACTTGATGTATAAAAAGAAACAGACTGAAAGATTGAGATACCGGTTTACTTAAATAAAACTGAGGGATTAAGGATTGACCATTGACGAGGATCATGGGCAATACAGCCGTACTATGCTAACCTTTTTCCAACACAGTAATTTCATTTTCATAGTCATACAGTTCTTATAAAACAACACGTTCAACCTTTTAAGGGGGTCTTTGGAAGCATCCAAAAGTGCTTCTCAAAAACACTTTTCCACAAGACGAGTTAAACTCCTCCACATATTTACTTCGTACACCGTGAAAGCACTTTTAAAACTCCACCCAAACACCCCCTAAGTTATGAAGTAAAAAGTGGCAAGGACTTTCAATTCATTCTTTATTGGAACTCTTGGTCTGGAGCATTGCTTTTAGTGCACAAATCGGTAGCACTAAAGGCTGCGCGATTACCTTATTAGCAGCGGAAGAATCTTTTGGATCTTTTGTAGTTGCATAAAGCACTGGTTGCAGTATTCCCGTCTGCCCTCAAGATTCCATGTGGAAAAAGTGAACCTCATCAAGTTAGTTTTATTCACAAGTAACAAAAGGAGACAATAAAAAGTGTGTGGAGATCAAAGGAAAGCACCTCTGCTCTGCATGCAGATCAACCCCAACAGAGGGAGGTGCTCTAATAGTTGAGTGTATTGTTGGTCCAAAAACTGATACAAGCTTCAATTGCAAATCTAGTGACAACTTTACATGCCTGCACAATCGAAAAATCAAGAAACCATATCTTGCTGAGATTTAAAGGAAAGGGACGCTCCTATTAATTTCATTGCTGAGTTTCTAAATGAAACTATAATCAGCCATATATAGCAAAAGTTTTGCTTAGATATATACACTCCTATTACGGGATCAAGGTCCACAAATGGGGTCACACAAGAGTTCCCAATTCCTCCATATTGTGAAACCTATCATGGAGAGTTTTCCTGCCACTATATTTATAATGAATTACCTTTCTATCTTGCTGTCCAGCAATCCTATGAGCACAGGAAACAAACAAGTAAACAACTCTAAGGAGAGAAGGTCTGTCTTCTCCGCAAGAACACTAATAACATCTGCTTGCACCTGCATAGGGATTCAGAAGGAATATATGTGCAAGGAGGAACCATCAACTCATAGTTAGAAGCAACAAATATGGAAAAGGCAACAAGAAATTGTAACACATACAATTCAAGATACTTACAGATTGGTCTGGCAGCTTCCTCAGAGCATTGATTGCACCCTTAATATCATTCCGCTCCCAAAAATGTCGCACCACCTGCAAATGCACGTTAGAACCACTCACTGATTATAAGCCCAGAATGTCTTCAAGTCTATTATTCTTTCTTTTCAGACCCAACAAAAAAAAAGGTCTATTATTCTTTCTTTGCTCCTGTAATGAAGCTTGTCAAACATATAAAACCATAAAAGCATACTGCTGAATACTGTTGTTCCAAGGCCAATGTTAATGCAGCCAGACAACAACCACAAAATTGTACAGTAAACTACTATGCGAATAATAATTGTTAACACAAGCATGCAGCTAAAGTTACCTGTACTTTTGTCAGACGTGAGCGAAGATTACTTAAAGTTAGATCATGAGTTCGCATAAGACCCTCAATGATTTCTCCTTCATTTGCAGAGTTCAAATCCCTTTCAGAAATTTGAGGCTCAACTTTCTGACAAAATCGCACAAGATTAATTTGACTGAACTCAACTAATTCAACTTTCTTAAATTTCATGAAGTTTATTTCATGCGGTGAAAGAGTTTTACCGTGATCAAATGAGAGTTATCAACCTCACATGTGGCAGGCATGGAGAGTGTAATTTTTGGATCTTCACTGATGTGTATTCTTTCCCTGCTTTCACTCATCATGTTGGGGGAGGGATTACTTTGACCATCATTGGCATTATTAACTATTTCCCTCGTTTCACATTTGGTAGTGAGGGATGAGTTAGTTTGATCTTTGTTGTTGGGAGTTCTATCTTTTCTTTCAAACCTCTCAACCAGAGAACGGGTCCTTCCTCGCACTACGGCAACTGCCAGAAGCAAAATTTAATATTATACCTTCAGTGGTCATTCTAACATACAAAGCCACATTAGTAAGAGATGGCAAACCTCCATTGACATATTTAACTGGACTAATCTCCTCATTGCAAGGGATGGACTCATTACCTGAATAAAAAGAGAAAATTACTTCCAAGAGTAAAACCAAAAAAAAAAAACAAGTAATCAGCCAGAGTATACAGGTCATACTTGTGACTTGTGAGTTGGCTTATACATGGCATCTCAGCTTTCTTTTTTAAAATTTTTCAACAGAAAATTGAAGCCAGCCACAAGAAACAAATATCACCATATCAGGGTAGCAACTCACTAAAAAAATATTTTTCTATTTTTATTAAATATTAATAATTATTTAATTAACGTTATTATTTTATTGATTATCAATTAATAAAATAAAATATTTCATAGAAATTAATAGATTAGTAGAAAAAAATTCATAGAAATTAGAAAGAAAATAAAAGCTCGGGTCATGGTAATAACCAGTTATCAAATTAACAAGAGAAATAGTTTTAGACAATTATGTCATGTAACAATAAACTTACGATGTGTATGTGTGTAGGAAGAGAGAAGTAAATAGGATAAGGTAAGATAATAATGACATGGATAGGAGCAGTCGACCTGTTCTAATGTAATACCAAGAACTTACGTGAATCCTGTTCAGAGAGTTTGTGTGGAGAAAAAGCCTTGTCAAATTTGTCTGCTACGCTCTTGATAGGATATTTGTCTTCACAAGAATCTTTGACTTCATCTTTAGATCGCAGCTTGTTAAGATCTTCTACATTGTCTAATTTACTTGTCGTATTCTCAAAAGTTCCAGAACCCACATCTGTTGAAAATTTTTCTGCATCACTTATTCCAGTAGATGCTCTCCGTATATGAGTCGGCTTGAGTAGCATCCCAGGTTTTGTCCTTGAAAAATTGATAGCTTCTTTCCCAGTTTTAGCTGGGTCATTACCACCAGAAATGTCCCGAGGTACAATGTTTGGCACAAAGAAAGACTTCCTATGTGCTTGTTCATTTGATTTTGTGTGAACTCCAGTTGTAGGACTCTGCTTCAGCATTCCCAAATTACAAATTTCCTTGGAATCTTCCATGAGATCAACTTTTGGAGAATTGGAAGAGGCCGATCTCTGTAAGGAAACAGGTTTCCCTCCAGAAGCTTAACGAGGAAGAAAAGAATTTTATTAGATCAAGAATTTGGAATGTATTGAGAATTAAGAATTACAAATAACTGGGATCTGCATTCATCATGCCAAATCCTTCGTGAATGCTAGTGAGTAAATTAAACTTCCAACTTAAGTCTCTAGATAGTTATAAGTAGAATCCTTCACCCCAAATAAAAAGATTTGATACAATGAAAGCAGCATCTTATAAATTCATCTGTTAGGTGATCAGGATGTAAAAAACCATATTTTGCAAGTAAAATTTCTAACAAAACCAAATATTATATCAAATTATTCCTTCAACAAACCTTAAAACATGCAGGGATGCAGTTCGTACACGGCATCAAGATAAAATAGGTAATTTTGAAGTATCAGAAGATTAATACAAGTTGGATTTATCAAATAGAAAGATAAGGGGGAAAAGGAAAGGCAGAAGGCGTTTAAAAGTGTGACTTAGGGAAGACAAAATATAGGCAACTTACAATCGATATATATGTTCTTTATCTCTTTCGGTTCACTGTCAGGAGACATAAAGTGCAACCCAGAAGTTGGTCCTACATCCATCTCCACTTTCTCTGGTTGATTCTCCTGAAAACTGAGCTTCTGATCCACACCACCTTTATTCTTGGGTTCCAAACCAGTGCCATATGGCTCAATAAACTAATATATAAAAAACTATGCTCAAAATAATGACGGAGGAAAGTTACAAAACCAAGAAAATAACACACTGACATAGGACAAGCATAGAAAATGGCAGAGAAGGGAGAAAGAATTAGGGAGAGAAGAGGGGGATGGGGGAGGGAGAAAAATTCTGATATTTTATTTCATCAATTAAGATCGTCAAAATCTACAGCCCCGAGGATCATAAAATAAACCACAACACATATGCTGAAAACAAAAAATGAAACTATAACAGAGATAATCCCTAATATCAAGCATGCCAAAACTAAAAAGGAAATAACAATAAGCCTCTTGATTCTTGATTTACAGATAATTACCCACATTACTCTTTTTCCCATTCTTCATTTCACACATCAATAAGGTTACTTGACAATCTCGAAAGATTATAATGCTTGCCAGTTGCCACAGTCATATCACCTTTAATGCCGTAAGAGCAGATGATATTAATATCCATTTATGACATCTTTTTAATTTGTAATTTGGGAATCATTGTCTTGGATTGGGGATTTATTGTTTGTTTATCGATCCTTTTGAATTTTAAAGTCTTTTGGTATCTCTTATTCCTACTTTATATTCACTTGATCAATGCAAACTAATTTGAGTGGCGGTATACAAGGCATGTAATGTCATAAGGATTTTAGAATTGTTATTAAATCAAAACGAATTAAGAGCTTTAATTAGTTGTTCTTGGTTCCTATTCAGTTCTGCATAAACTTAAACCTCATCTTCGCTATTGGCATAAACAATATACAAATTATGCCATCATGTTTAGAAGTTATTGATGTCATCTTGCCATCAAGTTACTGAGTATGAAGAAATTCATTCTGAGCTACTCAAAAAATTATAAATAAAAAAATCGTGTTGCACCCATTTGGGAAAAAAAAAAAGTCATAGTGGATCCTACTGATATATCTGCAGCCCAGACTCCAATAGAATTTCGGTAGTACGAGCAACCCAAAAGTTTCCCATCATGAATACAGAGGTCACCAAGAGTGGTCCACCCCATATCAACAGTGTCATGACATATTACAGGCTCCCATGAATACACCTGGAACATATAGGCATCACAAATTATGTTTGTGTTCCCTCCCAACTGCTGCATTACTAAATAATCTTATCATCACAACAATCTGTACCTTTAAACCATCCTCAAGCCCAGCAAACAGAGCCCTTCCATCAGGATGGAAAGCTATTGAGCGTACTCCTGTAGCCTGTAGAAAGTAATTAGTTTAGTTTGAATAAGAGAAGAATAACTTTCATGTGTGAGACTAAATTTTCCCTATTTTACGCACGCACGCACGTGCACACATAACTAAAGTGCTTGTGCATGTGCTTGCACTTGGGTAAGCATACAGGCTTGAAGAATAAAAAAAATAGAGCATGTTGTTGACCACACACTAGTAATTTTCACCCAAACTCATCAATAACCAACAACAATGTGATGGTCGGCCCAAAAAACTAACAACATGATGGCTCAATGGTAAAAACTGTCAAGAATTATGCCTCGTTGCTAAAGTTACCAATGAGTTTTCATACAAGTGGTATGCAACTGAAATAGATCTTCAGAAGAAAGGACATGAAAGAAGCAAATATGAATGCATAAACATAAACTGAACAAAACTTGTTCTTCTTAAACAGTAGAAAATGAAAATCAGAAACATTAAATACCTCACATCGAGCAGATCCAATCATTTCAAACGATTCTAAATCCCAGAATTTCACTGTTCTGTCTGCTGAACCTACAAAATGTAATTTTAATTTATTATACATTATGTTTCTTACCCTTTCAATACATTTAGAATTGTAATCACCATGTGTAGGGGGGTCAATGGACCCAAACATGAGTAGGAATAGGAAACCCCTATTGATGTGCTACTCTCCTTCCCCCAACCCCCCAAGTGAGCCAAAAGCAGCATGCTCTATGTACTAAAATTGCATGAGTTTTAATTAATTTTGACCAATAATACAAGGCAATTTATTTATTTCCATTTAGCACTAAAGATGATATTAAAGAAATTCCTGGGTACATTGCATGTATTTACACGCATCAGCCCAAATTTAATCTGAATGCAGAGGGCCTGCAGCCTGCCAATCAGAATGGGTAGAAAGTTGAGACATTGCAGGTTGCTTGAACATGCACGCAACGCACCCTAGAATTTCAATTTCTCATGATATACGTGTCAAAAAAATTTCTTATATGGAACTACCCCATAGATGCAGCTAGTCATTGTTCAACAAGAAATCCTTACAAAGATACTGCATGTATGCAACAGAATATGCTTCTACCCCACCAAACTGCTCCAAGTTCACTGAGTCACTAACTCACCTGTAGCTAGAAGAAACTCAAGTGGATGGAAATCTATGGACCTAATATGTCCTTCATGGAACCCGAAGTCATGCAAGAGCTTTCCAGCAGTTAGATCCCACACCTGTGCAATGGTGAGGTAGATCCATAGGCTCATTATTTTAACAAACGTTAAAATAAAATGTAAAAACATAACAAGGCCAAAGAAATTGCGCGCAATACGACAATGAATTCACATAGCTACCTTCACAGCATTATCAAATCCACCAGAAACTACCCATCGGCCATCTGGAGTAAATTTGATAGTACTAACACCTCGGCTATGACCCCTGTATGTGTGAATGCATCCTTTTTTCCGTATATCCCAAATCCTGAGGTTAGTATCCATGGAGCCAGATGCAAAAAACTCACCAAACGGATGAAACTCAACGGCTGTGCAGTTGGATCTGTGTCCAGTAAGAGTGCGAACCACTATACTTCGAGGATAGAAGCAGGTCTATTAGGAGCTTATTGTTAAATTTTGAAACACAAATCCTATAGTAGTTCTCAATTTGAAAAACCGAGACCTCAAAGCGATAACAGCACTCCTTAATTCACCTATAAGGTGATGCATGTAATGTAGATTATCTGGCATGTATTATAAGTGGAAACAGACAAAACTTCTAAGTTTATGTTAAGCCAATTCTTCCCTACTGTCAAATCTGAGCTCCCCAAATAACAAAACTATACAATATATTGCCCAAAACTTCAGCTCACGGTCATTCACTTACTCTTTGCTTCTTCCAAATCCCAGAGCTTTATTCCTCCACTTGATGCCCCAGCAAGAACTAACGCTTCTGCTGAATCAAAAGCCACAGATTCAACTGGACTAGTGTGACCACACAGGCTCTGCAAATATTTTCATTAGACGGAATTATTAGGTCAGAGTCATAGTTGGCATTGCTTCCATCAAACAGTAGTCCTATACCATGATTAACATCCAATCAGAAGAAATGCCCAAACGAACGGTTTCCATGAGCAACTATGGTAGAAATTTCCAGCCTTAAATTGACTTCATAATGAATGTCAATAGAGCAAAAACTATACAAGGAAACACGCTTTTCATCACGCTGTATAGATAGCATCACGTGAGATGAGGTACAGATTTCGGCTTAGTATTTAATATGAACCTGAGAGGGCATTCTTCAGTCACATACAAAATATAACTCCCAAACCGCTATAAAGTGCATATCAGAAATAGAACTTCCATCAAGGGCTTTAGCGGCCAAAAAAAAACAAACAAACAAACACAAACAAAAAAAAAGTTATCCTTCAAGGGCTTTTGACCCTGCAGTAGCCGTACGTCTAGACAACAAAATTTGAAATCAAACTAACCATTAAAGAAGTTGGCTTGCCAATCGTCCATAGATTGACCTTGTGATCATCCCCTCCTGTAAGAAAAAGACGACGTGCCTTCTTCCCAATACTTAGACAATTGACGTTCGCTGAATGGGCCACAAATTCCTCTGTAGTTGTTTAGCTTAGGAAAGGACATTATCAAATAAACAAACATCTATACTCAACAGAGTCATCAACAGACTAATCAAGATTAAAAAAGAAAAGGAGAGAGGAAAAAAAAAAAAAAAGCAAGACCAGAATATGTCGAACCAACAATAAAATGGGAGGGAAAGAAAAAGCATGGATATAACACGTTAATTCGAATATTTTCCCTAGATTTCCAAAATGCTTCAGTTGATCTAAATCATCTAAACAAGAATGAAAAATAAAAGCTAAGATTACATTCCTATCTGCCCCGATTTCCCAGCAAACAAGCATAGAGCAAGACCTACACTTTTGACTTCGTCATAATTTCCATTTTGCTTCGAGAGCTTCCTACATTTTCATTTTGCATCAAATTTGTTTCGAAAACCGAAGGAGCATCCCTTATCTTCACAAAACAGAAAACCGAAATTTGGGGGGGGGGGGGAAGAGTTTGCGGTTTCGACCAGTTCTGCCAGATTTCAATAGAAAGAGCTACTGGTAACGATGGTCTCACCAAATAAGACACAAAAACCAGTTCAATTTCAAGATTAGTAAAGCAGAAGCAGTTCCTGCTGAGCATTTTCTCTCAAATAATGCTTTATCCTCAAATAAACAGGATACGTAGTTTGTATCCTCGCTTAGCCATCTTTGCTTGGAGAAATCAGAAGCCAGCTTCCGATTCTGAAACGAAGATTCCTTCCGGGCGACGAAGTGATGATTACGACTTGGTTTTACTTCAAAATAAAATAAAAATATATATAACTGCTGCCACTCTGCGACTGCAACTGGGATTCAGAAAAAGAAGAAGGTAAAGAAAATGAGGAAATTTCACATGGAAACGGACGTTAGGACGAAAGAATAATTCCGATTCAACATTGAAAAATGTTTTTCCTTTCACAGGAAGCAAAAGAAAAGCATGGTGAGTCCTTTCTTCCTCTTTTGTGAGGGCCTTTTTATTGCTGCTTGACATAAAAAGAATGAAGCCGCTGGAAATCCAGATTTCTGACATGTATCAAATACACTCCTTTCCCTGTTCCTCGCTCAGACCAAAATGCCCCTGGATTCTTGCGGTTGTCCGCCCGAAATTACATAAAACCCTTCTTCTTGTCTTGTTGACGTGTCAGTTGCGGCCACAGTACTTTCTTGTATGGCCACATAATATTCATTAATTATTTAATAATATAAATTATTCTGCCAAAAAAATCATATAAATTAAATTTGAATAATTCTACCTAATTTAAATTACAATAATATTAATTATTAATTTATTATTTTAAAAATAATAAATGTTATTAATCATGATAATAAAGACTACATGGACACACCGAAACTTGCTGGCGCTTAGCAGGTCTTCATAGTTTCCTTTAAATGAGGGTCATTTCTTTTTCTTTCAATATTTTTGCTGAGTTGGTGGTGCTTGCATCAGGTCAACTAATTTATCTGCTTGAGTAAAATGAACTTTATTCACGCCAAACTTGAAAGGATCGAAAGTTATTTTTAATTAAAAAAAATTAACGTAATGGGTTTCAGATTATCTGGCTTTCTTTAATTGCTTATATATAATCAAATTAAAGACCGCATTAAACTAGCAAGCTTCACTTAAATAACCCAAGGGATGCTTTAATTAACGTATACAATCACATCTGCTTTAACATTGTGGATTTGATTTTTGAAATTAATACATACCATTTTACAACTAATTTCTGAATATTAAGAAAACTAGTTAAATCAGTTATTTGTAATAAATAAATATTTAAATCAGTTATTTGTAATAAATAAATATTATATTTCTTAAAATATATCTATTAATCATGTATATTAAAACTAAACTCGTTGACATGTGTAATTATTATAGAAATTACTTAAAAGTAACATGAATAAATATTGAAAACAAAATAAATTGATGTTTTATACTATCTCTGATCATAATTATAAAACCTTATTTATAGTCTACAAACGAAATATTGTAAATAATACTAGAGTTACTTCTTCCGGGGTGTTCATACCTACTTTTGTTCTAGATTTTTTCTGTTTATACCTAATTTATAAGTTGATTAAAAGAGGTATTAGTTACATAATCAGGTCCATTAACAATAAAATGACGTAATGATGTGTAATTAATAGAAGTGTCAGGGAACAATTGTAATACTCACGGAAGGGAGTATTATTCCTTGAGTCAATGGGTCAAATGAGTAGAATGAAGTAACAAATTGGAAGGGAGTACATAAGGCAGGAAATTGACCAGTATCAAACATTAGGATATTCCTTTAACTATAATCACGCGTTTAATTTCTTCATGTTTAATTTTTCATTATTTAATGCAGACAGAAGCTTAGAAAGGAAAGTTTGTGCTTTGCTTTATTTCAATCATTCATTTGTGTTCCCACAATATGGATGGCCACACATCAACTGCATTCTAATTTAATCGGTTATTAATCATCGTGATTAACTAGTCGCCTATAATTAATCAATTTGACTCTTCCCTGTGTGTATATATATTTGATTAATGTCTCTCATAAACTTTAATTTAATTGGAATATTTATTAAATATGAATATTAAAACTCTAACTACATCTATTTTTAATTCGCCGGGGTGTTTGGATGACAGGAAAAGCATTTTTAAAAGGTATTTTCACACAAATTGAGATAAGACTCCTCTCACATACTTGTTTTGTATATCATAAAATTATTTTTAAAACCGTGATTTGGCTTCTAAACATTCCCTTATTTCAAAAAATTTCCAAAATCACTCTCTAAAACCAAGCATATGGCATGGCATCAAGGAGACACATCCCATTATTGAAGTGTGTAGCGTGTTGCGAATGTGCCATAAACTTTTATAAATTCCACGTACTTGTCTTGGATATTTTATTTAATAATAATTACAAAAGCATCCATGATGACAAATCACATGGGATATTATATATATGAAATTCTAATGACAAAGCCGTGATCTCCTCCGAACGGGGACACAGGCCGAAAGATCAAACAAGGGGGCAAAATTTTCCCCTTACTTATGCTCAGTAAATTAAACTCTAATAAAAAAATATACTCCTCCACTTCTTAATATAAAACTCATTTAACTAATTTAATTAGATTAAAAAAGTTAAGTAAATTAGTTAATTATAAGAAATGTGACACGTTTTTCTTAAAATATCATAATCATCTTTCTTAATACCCATTTACCTCTTTTACTTATTATGTTTGAATGAGTATCCATATGGGTAATTTAGATAAAATTAATAAATATAAAAAATGGGTCTTATATTTAAGATCAAAACCAACTCAACAATTAGGTCATATTAAAGACCGAAGAGTACATATAGATATAATATGAAAATACATTATAAATACTTTATAAAGATTGCGTAGCTAAAAAAAAAATGATTCCCACTTTATTACCCAAAAACTTAGCTTTCCCTTTTGTGTATAAAATAATGGGGAAATCACAAATAAAGACCCTCGAATTAGTAAAATCACTCTATGGTCACCTGAAAATGCGAAATTACCATGAAGGACCCGGTCTCAAATTGCAAATAGCAAATGTTGGTGAAAAGACGAAATTGCCCCTCAGTGATTTGAACCTGCTGAACCCGCGGCACGTAGTCCCCCCACTATCGACAACTTCCCACTGTTCTCTACATTCTCCCTATTGTCTCCATTTTCGCGCACCTGCGTACTGCCATTTTGCCGTAAGAGTAGTGTGGAGAGGAGTGTTGAGACGGTGAAGAGCATATTTGCTGTGACAAAGGTGAACAGAGCAGTGGTTTATTGGCATTGTGGAAGGGTTCAGAGAAGTCGAAGGCATCGTTGAATAGTGCGGCAGCAATCGCTTTAGGTGATCAGAGTTAGCAGCTACGTTGGGCGACTGATTGTAGTAAGTTTGTTGGCTAATTTTGTTTGGATTGGTTGCTGCAAGAATGTGCGAATGATTGGTGAGAGTAAAAGAGTTTAGGGTAGGAAAGTAGAAGTACCCAAATTTTGATTGAGTGATGAAGAATGTTATTTAACAGAAAAATATAGGTTTTTTCTGTTAAATAACCTGTGGAAATGGTATTTATGTGGGGAGGGAATGACAATATCAGTTTCGTAGATGACAATAATAGTAGGGAAAATAACGACATAGGATATAGTCAAGGGTAAATTTAATTGAAGAGGTACTAAGTGTGTTTTGTTATAAATGAGAAGGTGGACGGTGGGATTTGATAAGTTCTGTAACGAAAATGATAATTTAAGAATAGGAAATGACAAGTTGATTAATTAGGAATCAGAAGATGTCAATGCGAAACTGACAAGTTGGTAATGGGAAATAACAAAGTTATAACAGTGAATAACAAGATTTGTATGCGAAGTAAGAATTTGATAATAGGAAATGACTTGTTTGAATAACAAAGCTGAGTATGACAATAAGACAAGTTTATCATTTCAAATGACAAGTTAAACTACTAGTGTATGATCAGAAATAACAATTATGATAAGTATGTGGGAATAACAAGTTGAGCTTAAAGAATTGACAACTTTTGTAGAGAGAATAACAAGTTTATCATAGGCGTTTGATGGACAGAACGAGTATTGACAGAATTGTTGTTAGTCAGTTAATAAGTTGTGTTAGTGAACTATTGTATGTTGAATATTTTGCAGGAAAAAGGACATGGCATCTGAGGGAGCCTCCGGATCAAAGCCGGCACACAATGGCTGGTTGCTATTCAGAAGGGAGTATTTGGCAACATTAGGTGATAGTGATATCAGAGGCAAACAAAAAAGAGACGCTGTGTCAAAGGCATGGAGAGCTTTGTCTGATGAGGAGAGGAAGAGGTACACAGAGGAGGCGAAGAAAAGAAGGCCAGAAAAGATTGAAGAGGAGAAGAAAAAGAAATATGTACCATCATTTTTAACCCGAGTGTCCTTGAAAGGTTTTAAGAAATTACTGCACTTTGTGAATAATAATGATGAGTTAAGGGATAGGGTGGAGAGGATAGGATTTGGAAGCTTGTTGAAGGTTGGATTGAAGAGACTTCCCCGCGATCTCCTTGTGACTATGCTAAGATCATATGACCCACCAACACATCAATTTACAATACGGGGGAAAACTGAGGAAATAGGAGCAAAACATGTTGACAAGCTCCTAGGAATACGCCATGGTGGGGAGAAGATTAAAATTGAAGTTTCGGAGGATGATGAAATGTACAAGAACTTGAAGAATCAGTATCGGAGAGTGCCATTCAGCAAAATACTAGATGACATTATTTCTGGGGAGGAAGATCACAGATTTGAATTCTTGTTTGTCCTATACACGCTGGGTACCTTTCTATGTCCGTCATCTAGCTCAGAAGTGAGTGAGCGGCTGGTGAGAGTCATGCGTTCCACGATGGATGACTTTGGAAAGTATGATTGGGCAACACATGTTATGGAGGACCTATGGAAAGAAATGGCTGACTTTGTGAAGCTGTATAGACAGGGTAATGATGGGCAGGGGAGCAGTACTGTTGGTGGCTGCGTATACTTGCTTCTGGTATGACTATTTTGTTTCTCACTGTGCAATACTTTATTGGCAATATGAACAATGTAATTGGTGATGATATGTGGTGTTGCAGCTTTTTTTCGGTGAGCATTTTAACCTCATTCAAGGTTCACAGCGAGGCTCCACCAGTGCTATCCAATACTGGACAGATGAGAAGATCAAAGAATTGGCAATACTGAGAGGAAGAGCGTTAGGGGGCTGTTGTATGGTGAGAAAGGGAGTGATGTTGTGTTGGCAAAGACGAGAGGATAAATGTTGATTCTCTGGACCCGGTATGTATATCTTGGTAGAGTGATATTCTTGGTGAATTCTTCTTTTTGTGATAGTTACGTTGTCATTTGATAAATTGACTTGGTATATATAAACTTATGTTGTGATTAGGTTTAGTGAAGTTGTCATTTGTTATAGTTGACATTGTTACTTGATAAACTTAACCTGTTAAAAACGGTACCAAAGTTGTGATTGGGTAATGTGAACTTGTCATTCGGTAAAGTTCAGGTTTGGGTTGTTATTTGATAAAGTTGTTATTGATTATGCCTGAGTTGTGATGGGATCAAGTGAACCTGTCATTTGTTACAATGTAGTTGTTATTTGATGTATCGAAGTTGCTAATTATAATTTATTAGTTGTGATTGGCTAAACTGAACTAGTCATTTGATATAGTAAAGTTGTTATCTGACATACCAAAGTTGTTATTTATACTACTGATGAACTTGTTATTCGCAATAGGGAGAGGTTGTAATTTGTTATAGTGTAGTAAGCTTGTAATTTCATATGAAGTTGTTATTTATAATATTTACTTGTCATTGGGTAAAGTGAGCTTGTCATCTGCAATAGTGAGATCATGATGTGGTATAATTATGTTGCTAGTAAATTGATAAACGCCATTGTCATGCAGGAGCTGAAGCAGTTGCGTGCACGATTAATGAAGAGGATAGAAGAAAGCCATCAGAGGCTGATGAATATGGTAGATGAGGAGCTGTTGAAGGTGCACATTCCAAGAGAGGCAGATGGGAAGAGAAAAGGAAAGGCTCCTGCTGAGACACTCGCATCAATTGTTAGTGGGTCTGAAGATGACGATGAAGAGGAGAGACAGCATGCTGGTGAGACTAGTGAAGCTGTGCAGAAGAATGATGGAGGGAGTGATGGTGAGAGTAGTGAGGAGAAGGAGAAAGATGACGAGGGGAGTGATGATGAGACAAGAGAGGAGGAGGAGGAGGACAAGGAGAAAGGTGACAGGGGGAGTGATGATGGGACAAGTGAGGAGGAAGGCAAGGAAAAGGATGATGGAGAGAATGATGAAGATAGTCAGGACAAGGATGAGGGACAGAGTGCACAGAAGGACAATGATGAAATGGAGGGTGACATACCCACGCCTACTACCCCCATAAACCTGTCATCTAATGTTGAAGGTGATGATGCGGAGGGTGACAGAGCCGTCACTATATCCCCCCTAGCAATTGTCAAATATGTTGACCCTGTTGAGAGGCAAACCCCCATCAGGGTGGAACCTTTGACAGCAGCTGAAGGTGTGCAGGCACAACAAGTAAGGAGATCTAGCAGGGTTCGCTTCAACAAAATTAAGTCTCCTTGGTTGGAGTTGAAGGCACAAACAAGGTTGAAGAGGCCTGCAGAGGATAAAGACATTTTCTTCACCATTGTCAGCCGAAGTGTGAAAGGTGATGAAGGCGACTAGTAAGTATTGTGATACTCAGCTTTTGTGATGGGGTTTTGTTATCACTTGTTAACATAACCCATATGCTAACTCACTTCAACCATTGTCAGTCCTTTGATTAAAATGTATGATGAAGATATTACCCGACGCTTGCTGCATTCTCTTGGGGGAAATAACAGAGTTAGTAACAGGGTCATGTCATTAGTTTGTAAGGCCGTGGTGGATGAGCAACAGGCTGTGGAAGGGCGTGTAAGGAGGCATATTTTTGATGCGGACTTCATGGTGAGGTTTCTTCATTAGTTTGTGAAATGATAAGTTTGTATATGAAAATTACAAGTCCTCAAAGGCAAATGACAAGTGTAGTATATAAAGTAACAACACTGTTAAGGCAAATAACCGTCTAAAGAAACTAATTGCAAACTGACAAAATCAATTTGTGTTCTTTATTAGGAGTTAATGATCCGTGACCCAGCTCGGTGGGACCCTAACTACCATGCACGACAAATAATTCCTCAATTTGTCGGGTACAACATAGGTGACTGTGACTTGGTTATGGGTCCTGCACTTGTTGGTGAGCACTGGTTTTGCTTTGCCCTTGAACCCAACACCATGAAGTTCTATGTCCTGGATTCCATGCGAGGAACTGTTCAGTCTAAGAAGACCACAACTAAGAAGAAGAAGCAAGCAGTCACCTATGACCCTCAGGAAATGGCCATAGCAGGATGTGTAAGAATCACCTGGGCATATTACATTGTATTATTATTGTCTGAAATTATAGTGATGTTGATATCTGATATATGTGTAGAGAGAAAGGTTCCACGACATTATTGGCATGGTTAGGCCAGATTTGACTGAGAAAATGCCAAATTTGGAAATTGTGCGGCCTGATGTACCTCAACAGAGTAATTTGTGAGTATACATACACTGCACATGTAATTTGCTGATTTCCTATATTTATTCTCGAATTGTTAAACTGTGATGGTGGTGTTGTTCCTAGGAGGGACTGTGGGGTGCATGTCCTAATATGGCTCAGCAGATGGGAACCCAATCTTCCACTAGAATACACCCAGGTGATGTGGTTTGCTTAATTGTTGTGACTGGTAAAGGGGCAAAGTAAGATTAACTTGCTGTTGAATCTGTTTTGCAGGGAGATGTGGCAGCTTTTCGGCGTGATCTAATGTGGTGGCTGGTGAACCATGATAACAATGAATGCCGTGAGGATGCGCTGAATCTTATTCCACATCCACAGAAGGGGCGAACGTCCAAAAGGAGGAGAAAGTCCCTATAGAAAAGAATTTGGGCCATGAAGGACATTGACTGTAGATAATGTTACTGCGTTATCATTATGTGTAGTGAACTTGTTGTCTGGCCTAACTGCTACCCAGTTATGACAATTAGTAATGGTGAAATGACATTTTTATTGACATCATTGAAATTGTGTTCAAGTGATGCGATTTCCACTTTTCTTTAACGTATGACAACATCAATATGCCAATTAACAAGTCCATTAAGCAATATATGAAGAACCTTTTTTTTTATGAAATGACACTATTTCCACTTTTGTTTAACATCTGACAACTTCAGTATGCTAAATAACAACTCCGGTTAAGCGATACATGAACTTCAATTTTTTCGAATGAAGTTACAGTATTTCTACTATTGTTTGACGAGTGACAACTTCACTTGCGAAATAACAACTTCGGAAGTGGAAGCGGCGAAGTTCATTTTTTTCCTGTTTAAATGACATCCTTTCCACTTTTGTTTACCCAGTGACAACTTCACTTTGCGAAATAACAACTTCGGAAGTGGAATCGGCGAAGTTCATTTTTTCCTCTTTAAATGACATCCTTTCCACTTTTGTTTACCCAGTGACAACTTCACTTTTCGAAATAACAACTTCGGAAGTGGAATCGGCGAAGTTCATTTTTTTCCTGTTTAAATGACAGCTTTCCACTTTTGTTTACCCAGTGACAACTTCACTTTGCGAAATAACAACTTCGGAAGTGGAAGCGGCGAAGTTCATTTTTTTCCTGTTTAAATGACAGCCTTTCCACTTTGTTTACCCAGTGACAACTTCACTTTGCGAAATAACAACTTCGGAAGTGGAATCGGCGAAGTTCATTTTTTTCCTGTTTAAATGACAGTCTTTCCACTTTTGTTTACCCAGTGACAACTTCACTTGCGAAATAACAACTTCGGAAGTGGAAGCGGCGAGTTCATTTTTTTCCTGTTTAAATGACATCTTTCCACTTTTGTTTACCAGTGACAACTTCACTTTGCGAAATAACAAGTTTTGTTAACCATTGGCAATATCAGTATGCAAATACCACAAAGCACAGGTGGTTTGACAGCAACCTCTATTTGCTGATATAACAAGTAAGCAGTCTGCATTTACAAATCAAGCAAGGGAGTTTACAGCAATACTAGTCAAATAACCACAAAGCACATGTGGTTTGACAGCAACCTCTATTTGCTGATATAACAAGTAAGCAGTCTGCATTTACAATACAAGCAAGGATTTACAGCAATACTAAGTCAAATAACCACAAAGCACATGTGGTTTGACAGCAACCTCTATTTGCTGATATAACAAGTAAGCAGTCTGCATTTACAATACAAGCAAGGGAATTTACAGCAATACAATGTCATTTAGCAAAAAGTAAGAGGTCCGTTTACAACAACCAGATTTTGCAATAGTCAATAACAAAAAGACATTCACAACACGTCGTTGACTTCTTTTTTCCTTGTCAGCAAACATATTACTTGCAAAAATAGCTGTGTAGCTATGCAACTCAACACCCTTCTCCCAAAAAATTAAGAAGAGTGGAGCGTATATACACCAAAAAATTAGTTGTCGCTTGTAGAAATGAACTTCAAAATGGGTTGGGATTTTTGCAACTCCTCCTTGTGTGTCCAGGTTGGTGGCATCTGGTGCAATGGTAGACTTTTTTGTTCTGGAATTGTGATTCCTGCCGTTTAGTCCTTGGTCTTCCAGGAGGCCTACTTGTATTTGGTGGTAAAAGCAGGTTTGTTCAACAAGATTCTCAAACCTATAGTCATTTGGGTTAGGCATATCGATTGTTACCACTGGAACCATGCTCCTGCCATATATTTTCTCCTGTGCTGAAATTTTGTAACAATCTTCAACATATTCATATATTTCCCCCCACAGTCTTAATGGCTGCACAAGCATGGCAGCATGGAATTCCTGACATTTGCCAACCAAGACAACTACATTGGTGTAGACCAAGGTCTACTCTTTGATCTCCACGAGATGTATGTACACACAGTCTTCCGCCTCCATAATTGTCACAGCTCATATACCTACTGAAATACACATTCTCCAGAACCTTTGCCCGGTTTTTGGCCCAACACAATTCCTCCACTTACTCATACACATATATGATGCATGCATCTTCCTTGCTACTTTCTCCCGATGCTCATGGATCATTTGCGCCACATTATGCTTTCTCTCCTTCACCATCCAAGAATTGAAAGACTCAGCTATATTGGTTGTTATATTGTCCCATCTTTTAAATGGAAACTTGCTCATTGCCCACCTATTCACATCACCTTGATTGATAACCCAATCATGTAACTCAGGAGACATAGTTCTCAGCTCTGCCATTGCATTATCAAAGTCACTATCAACCTTTGCATAAGCTACTCTATCAAGAACCTTTAATGCATCTTCTTTTGACCATTGGCTTGTCCTTTTACCTCTGTTTACTTTCACTTGTTCAGCGCTGAAGTTTTCCTTCACATGCCTATAACAATACGCATGTCTTTCACCTCCAAATATTGCTTGGACAGCTCCTATTATGGCATTGTGTCGGTCTGACACAATCGTCACCTGCACCGAACCAACAATTTCTTTAATTTTGAACAGAAACCAAGTCCAGTCATCAAGGTTCTCTGATTTCACCACTGCTATTGCAAAAGGCAACAAGTCATTATCTGCATCATATCCCGACGCTGAGAGTAGTGTCCCCTTATATGGACCACTTAAATGAGTTCCATCAACATATAATATAGCCCTTGCACCACTCAAAAAACCCTCAATACACGAACCATATGCAATGAAAACCCGCTCAAATGTATTACCAATGAGCGCCATTCAGCAACTGTTTTATCATCAGTTTCCTTTAATCTTTGGCATATCCATGGTATGAACATATAGGATTCTTCCGGTTTCCCATGTATGTGTTCCATGGCCTTTTCCTTTGCTCTGTAAGCTTGAGCATATGTTAGCCTCACACCATATTTCC
>NW_021636768.1:0-48400 GCF_004799145.2 Neltuma alba | reverse complement strand
TTATGTTGAATATTTTGCAGGAAAAAAGGACATGGCATCTGAGGGAGCCTCCAGATCAAAGCCGGCACACAATGGCTGGTTGCTATTCAGAAGGGAGTATTTGGCAACATTAGGTGATAGTGATATCAGAGGCAAACAAAAAAGAGACGCTGTGTCAAAGGCATGGAGAGCTTTGTCTGATGAGGAGAGGAAGAGGTACACAGAGGAGGCGAAGAAAAGAAGGCCAGAAAAGATTGAAGAGGAGAAGAAAAAGAAATATGTACCATCATTTTTAACCCGAGTGTCCTTGAAAGGTTTTAAGAAATTACTGCACTTTGTGAATAATAATGATGAGTTAAGGGATAGGGTGGAGAGGATAGGATTTGGAAGCTTGTTGAAGGTTGGATTGAAGAGACTTCCCCGCGATCTCCTTGTGACTATGCTAAGATCATATGACCCACCAACACATCAATTTACAATACGGGGAAAACTGAGGAAATAGGAGCAAAACATGTTGACAAGCTCCTAGGAATACGCCATGGTGGGGAGAAGATTAAAATTGAAGTTTCGGAGGATGATGAAATGTACAAGAACTTGAAGAATCAATATCGGAGAGTGCCATTCAGCAAAATACTAGATGACATTATTTCTGGGGAGGAAGATCACAGATTTGAATTCTTGTTTGTCCTATACACGCTGGGTACCTTTCTATGTCCGTCATCTAGCTCAGAAGTGAGTGAGCGGCTGGTGAGAGTCATGCGTTCCACGATGGATGACTTTGAAAGTATGATTGGGCAACACATGTTATGGAGGACCTATGGAAGAAATGGCTGACTTTGTGAAGCTGTATAGACAGGGTAATGATGGGCAGGGGAGCAGTACTGTTGGTGGCTGCGTATACTTGCTTCTGGTATGACTATTTTGTTTCTCACTGTGCAATACTTTATTGGCAATATGAACAATGTAATTGGTGATGATATGTGGTGTTGCAGCTTTTTTCGGTGAGCATTTTAACCTCATCAAGGTTCACAGCGAGGCTCCACCAGTGCTATCCAATACTGGACAGATGAGAAGATCAAAGAATTGGCAAATACTGAGAGGAAGAGCGTTAGGGGGCTGTTGTATGGTGAGAAAGGGAGTGATGTTGTGTCTGGCAAAGACGAGAGGATAAATGTTGATTCTCTGGACCCGGTATGTATATCTTTGGTAGAGTGATATTCTTGGTGAACTTCTTGTTTGTGATAGTTACGTTGTCATTTGATAATTGACTTGGTATATATAAAACTTATGTTGTGATTAGGTTTAGTGAAGTTGTCATTTGTTATAGTTGACATTGTTACTTGATAAACTTAACCTGTTAAAAACGGTACCAAAGTTGTGATTGGGTAATGTGAACTTGTCATTCGGTAAAGTTCAGGTTTGGGTTGTTATTTGATAAAGTTGTTATTGATTATGCCTGAGTTGTGATGGGGTCAAGTGAACCTGTCATTTGTTACAATGTAGTTGTTATTTGATGTATCGAAGTTGCTAATTATAATTTATTAGTTGTGATTGGCTAAACTGAACTAGTCATTTGATATAGTAAAGTTGTTATCTGACATACCAAAGTTGTTATTTATACTACTGATGAACTTGTTATTCGCAATAGGGAGAGGTTGTAATTTGTTATAGTGTAGTAAGCTTGTAATTTCATATACTGAAGTTGTTATTTATAATATTTAACTTGTCATGGGTAAAGTGAGCTTGTCATCTGCAATAGTGAGATCATGATGTGGTATAATTATGTTGCTAGTAAATTGATAAACGCCATTGTCATGCAGGAGCTGAAGCAGGGTGTGCATCACGATTATGAAAGAGGATAGAAGAAAGCCATAAGGAGGTTGACTGAATATGGGTAGATGAGGAGCTGTTGAAGGTGCACATCCAGAGAGGCAGATGGGAAGAGAAAAGGAAAGGCTCCTGCTGAGACACTCGCATCAATATTAGTGGGTCTGAAGATGACGATGAAGAGGAGAGACAGCATGCTGGTGAGACTAGTGAAGCTGTGCAGAAGAATGATGGAGGGAGTGATGGTGAGAGTAGTGAGGAGAAGGAGAAAGATGACGAGGGGAGTGATGATGAGACAGAGAGCGGAGGAGGAGGAGGACAAGGAGAAAGGTGACAGGGGGAGTGATGATGGGACAAGTGAGGAGGAAGGCAAGGAAAAGGATGATGGAGAGAATGATGAAGATAGTCAGGACAGGATGAGGGACAGAGTGCACAGAAGGACAATGATAAAATGGAGGGTGACATACCCACGCCTACTACCCCCATAAACCTGTCATCTAATGTTGAAGGGTGATGATGCGAAGGGTGACAGAGCCATCACTATATCCCCCCTAGCAATGTCACAATATGTTGACCCTGTTGAGAGGCAAACCCCCATCAGGGTGGAACCTTTGACAGCAGCTGAAGGTGTGCAGGCACAACAAGTAAGGAGATCTAGCAGGGTTCGCTTCAACAAAATTAAGTCTCCTTGGTTGGAGTTGAAGGCACAAACAAGGTTGAAGAGGCCTGCAGAGGATAAAGACATTTTCTTCACCATTGTCAGCCGAAGTGTGAAAGGTGATGAAGGCGACTAGTAAGTATTGTGATACTCAGCTTTTGTGATGGGGTTTTGTTATCACTTGTTAACATAACCCATATGCTAACTCACTTCAACCATTGTCAGTCCTTTGATTAAAATGTATGATGAAGATTTACCCGACGCTTGCTGCATTCTCTTGGGGGAAATAACAGAGTTAGTAACAGGGTCATGTCATTAGTTTGTAAGGCCGTGGTGGATGAGCAACAGGCTGTGGAAGGGCGTGTAAGGAGGCATATTTTTGATGCGGACTTCATGGTGAGGTTTCTTCATTAGTTTGTGAAATGATAAGTTTGTATATGAAAATTACAAGTCCTCAAAGGCAAATGACAAGTGTAGTATATAAAGTAACAACACTGTTAAGGCAAATAACCGTCTAAAGAAACTAATTGCAAACTGACAAAATCAATTTGTGTTCTTTATTAGGAGTTAATGATCCGTGACCCAGCTCGGTGGGACCCTAACTACCATGCACGACAAATAATTCCTCAATTTGTCGGGTACAACATAGGTGACTGTGACTTGGTTATGGGTCCTGCACTTGTTGGTGAGCACTGGTTTTGCTTTGCCCTTGAACCCAACACCATGAAGTTCTATGTCCTGGATTCCATGCGAGGAACTGTTCAGTCTAAGAAGACCATAACTAAGAAGAAGCAAGCAGTCACCTATGACCCTCAGGAAATGGCCATAGCAGGATGTGTAAGAATCACCTGGGCATATTACATTGTATTATTTTTGTCTGAAATTATAGTGATGTTGATGAATATCTGATATATGTGTAGAGAGAAAGGTTCCACAACATTATTGGCATGGTTAGGCCAGATTTGACTGAGAAAATGCCAAATTTGGAAATTGTGCGGCCTGATGTACCTCAACAGAGTAATTTGTGAGTATACATACACTGCACATGTAATTTGCTGATTTCCTATATTTATTCTCGAATTGTTAAACTGTGATGGTGGTGTTGTTCCTAGGAGGGACTGTGGGGTGCATGTCCTAATATGGCTCAGCAGATGGGAACCCAATCTTCCACTAGAATACACCCAGGTGATGTGGTTTGCTTAATTGTTGTGACTGGTAAAGGGGCAAAGTAAGATTAACTTGCTGTTGAATCTGTTTTGCAGGGAGATGTGGCAGCTTTTCGGCGTGATCTGATGTGGTGGCTGGTGAACCATGATAACAATGAATGCCGTGAGGATGCGCTGAATCTTATTCCACATCCACAGAAGGGGCGAACGTCCAAAAGGAGGAGAAAGTCCCTATAGAAAAAGAATTTGGGCCATGAAGGACATTGACTGTAGATAATGTTACTGCGTTATCATTATGTGTAGTGAACTTGTTGTCTGGCCTAACTGCTACCCAGTTATGACAATTAGTAATGGTGAAATGACATTTTTATTGACATCATTGAAATTGTGTTCAAGTGATGCGATTTCCACTTTTCTTTAACGTATGACAACATCAATATGCCAATTAACAAGTCCATTAAGCAATATATGAAGTACCTTTTTTTTATGAAATGACACTATTTCCACTTTTGTTTAACATCTGACAACTTCAGTATGCTAAATAACAACTCCGGTTAAGCGATACATGAACTTCAATTTTTTCGAATGAAGTTACAGTATTTCTACTATTGTTTGACGAGTGACAACTTCACTTTGTGAAATAACAACTTCGGAAGTGGAAGCGGCGAAGTTCATTTTTTTCCTGTTTAAATGACAGCCTTTCCACTTTTGTTTACCCAGTGACAACTTCACTTAGCGAAATAACAACTTCGGAAGTGGAATCGGCGAAGTTCATTTTTTTCCTGTTTAAATGACAGCTTTCCACTTTTGTTTACCCAGTGACAACTTCACTTAGCGAAATAACAACTTCGGAAGTGGAAGCGGCGAAGTTCATTTTTTTCCTGTTTAAATGACAGCCTTTCCACTTTTGTTTACCCAGTGACAACTTCACTTTGCGAAATAACAACTTCGGAAGTGGAATCGGCGAAGTTCATTTTTTTTCCTGTTTAAATGACAGGCTTTCTACTTTTGTTTACCCAGTGACAACTTCACTTTGCGAAATAACAACTTCGGAAGTGGAAGCGGCGAAGTTCATTTTTTTCCTGTTTAAATGACAGCCTTTCCACTTTTGTTTACCCAGTGACAACTTCACTTTGCGAAATAACAAGTTTTGTTAACCAATTGGCAATATCAGTATGCCAAATAACCACAAAGCACAGGTGGTTTGACAGCAACCTCTATTTGCTGATATAACAAGTAAGCAGTCTGCATTTACAATACAACCAAGGGAGTTTACAGCAATACTAAGTCAAATAACCACAAAGCACATGTGGTTTGACAGCAACCTCTATTTGCTGATATAACAAGTAAGCAGTCTGCATTTACAATACAAGCAAGGGAATTTACAGCAATACAATGTCATTTAGCAAAAAGTAAGAGGTCCGTTTACAACAACCAGATTTTGCAATAGTCAATAACAAAAAGACATTCACAACGTCGTTGACTTCTTTTTTCCTTGTCAGCAAACATATTACTTGCAAAAATAGCTGTGTAGCTATGCAACTAGCAACACCCTTCTCCCAAAAAAATTAAGAAGAGTGGAGTGTATATACACCAAAAAATTAGTTGTCGCTTGTAGAAATGAACTTCAAAATGGGTTGGGATTTTTGCAACTCCTCCTTGTGTGTCCAGGTTGGTGGCATCTGGTGCAATGGTAGACTTTTTTGTTCTGGAATTGTGATTCCTGCCGTTTAGTCCTTGGTCTTCCAGGAGGCCTACTTGTATTTGGTGGTAAAAGCAGGGTTTGTTCAACAAGATTCTCAAACCTATAGTCATTTGGGTTAGGCATATCGATTGTTACCACTGGAACCATGCTCCTGCCATATATTTTCTCCTGTGCTGAAATTTTGTAACAATCTTCAACATATTCATATACATTTCCCCCCACAGTCTTAATGGCTGCACAAGCATGGCAGCATGAAATTCCTGACATTTGCCAACCAAGACAACTACATTGGTGTAGACCAAGGTCTACTCTTTGATCTCCACGAGATGTATGTACACACAGTCTTCCGCCTCCATAATTGTCACAGCTCATATACCTACTGAAATACACATTCTCCAAAACCTTTGCCTCGGTTTTTGGCCCAACACAATTCCTCCACTTACTCATACACATATATGATGCATGCATCTTCCTTGCTACTTTCTCCCGATGCTCATGGATCATTTGCGCCACATTATGCTTTCTCTCCTTCACCATCCAAGAATTAAAAGACTCAGCTATATTGGTTGTTATATTGTCCCATCTTTTAAATGGAAACTTGCTCATTGCCCACATATTCACATCACCTTGATTGATAACCCAATCATGTAACTCAGGAGACATAGTTCTCAGCTCTGCCATTGCATTATCAAAGTCACTATCAACCCTTGCATAAGCTACTCTATCAAGAACCTTTAATGCATCTTCTTTTGACCATTGGCTTGTCCTTTTACCTCTGTTTACTTTCACTTGTTCAGCGCTGAAGTTTTCCTTCACATGCCTATAACAATACGCATGTCTTTCACCTCCAAATATTGCTTGGACAGCTCCTATTATGGCATTGTGTCGGTCTGACACAATTGTCACCTGCACCGAACCAACAATTTCTTTAATTTTGAACAGAAACCAAGTCCAGTCATCAAGGTTCTCTGATTTCACCACTGCTATTGCAAAAGGCAACAAGTCATTATCTGCATCATATCCCGACGCTGAGAGTAGTGTCCCCTTATATGGACCACTTAAATGAGTTCCATCAACATATAATATAGCCCTTGCACCACTCAAAAAACCCTCAATACACGAACCATATGCAATGAAAACCCGCTCAAATGTATTACCAATGGAAGCCCATTCAGCAACTGTTTTATCATCAGTTTCCTTTAATCTTTGGCATATCCATGGTATGAACATATAGGATTCTTCCGGTTTCCCATGTATGTGTTCCATGGCCTTTTCCTTTGCTCTGTAAGCTTGAGCATATGTTAGCCTCACACCATATTCCCTTTCCAGTGTCTTCCTTATTTCAGTAGGACGCTTTTCGGTGTGGTTCCTTATCTCCTCAAGTATTATTGATGACGTCAACGCAGCATTGCCAGCAAAAGTGACATCTAGGTTATCTTGCGCTGAATGAATGTGTTCATTAACGAATGTGGTCACGCGTAATAAAAGAGTATCCCTCCCAACAGCATTTGCACAAATCTTCCATGGACACCCTTCCACTTTACACCTCACATTCATCTTCTCCCTACTGTTTCTCACATATGTCGTTGCAAACTTCTGTGCAATACTAAACCTGTACACAGCCTCCCTAAAAGCTTGGGCATGTGGAATATATTGCCCCACTCCTGCAAAAACTCCAACCCATTTCATGCAATTCAAATTACCCCTCAATGTCCCTTCACTCCCTGAACCGTCACTGAAGTTTGTCTGACTTAAACCCCCTCCTTCATACGTTAGGCATTCAGCACCATAGTCAACAATGAGTGGTTCATAGTTATCACCAAGGTTCACCACACCTTCAGTCATTTCTCCCGACAGCCCAAACAAATTCTCACCCCTACACCTATAATAACAACGTTCGAATAGAAATTAGCAAAAACACATTAGCAAATAACAACATTCTACTGTAACAAAGTTAGCATAATAACAAGATTTGTATGGGAAATATCAACAATTCATTATAAAATAACAACTTACTACTGTAACAAACTAAGCAATATAACAACATTTGAATGGAAATTAGTAAACAACTCATTACCAAATTACAACTTCCAACCGCAACTTCATTACCTTAATTACAAGATTTATATCTAAATTAACAACAATTCATTACCAAATAACAACTTTCTACTGCTGCGCAGTGCACATGATAACAACATTTCTTTGGGTATTAACAATAATCCATTACCGAACAATAACTATCAACTGCAAAACTTTAACCACTTACATTTCTCCATCATTCACTGCTCCACCTTCCTTCTGGTTCCCTTTCGCTGCTACATACAAATGAGCACTGCTATCGTTATATCTAAACATATTGCAAATATCACCTTCATCATAAAGATCAACCAGTGTGCCCTCAGCAAACTTAACCGTGTACTTAATTTCGCACCCTTTAGCATCATTGTGTACCAACTGTGATATTGTTCCTCTTAATTCCTCCAGTGTTATCCCTTCTTTTATGATGCTTGCTCTCACACTCCCTCCACCGTATTTAACTTCACCTTCACTGTTTCTTTCAAAATACCCACCAACATGGAAAAAACAAAACAATTCCTTCCAACAGCTTGACCCATTGTAACAGTTCATTTTGTCATCCTAACCTGGAACAACAATTTACATATAAAAAATATATTAGCTTCACTATACTTTTATTCAATCAAATTTGCATTTACAAATCAAGACCAACTAACTCTTCTCTTCCCCTACTTGACATTAGGGTTTTACAAGTTGGACATTCTAAATGACAAGATCTTTACTCCTCTCCCCCCACTGCACCACCGTTAACTTCATACTCAAACTAATAATTATTACCTCCTTCCATTTCCCCTCCCCCACTCTCCCATTCGTGATATTCCTAACAGAGATCAGTGGCAACCTGCGTCATGAAAATCACAGGTCAACAATCTGACTACAAAGACTAATATTTTGAATCTCAACCCAACCGAACCCTCCTTAAACAGTATTATTCCATGATCAACTCCACCGCTCACTCCCTCCATACCTATCACCCAACAACCCACAATGCCACTCACCACATTCAAGAACAACATCACATTCCTCGGTCTTACAGGGTAGAGAAGAAGAAGAGTATACTTAGAAACATTACAAGCATTACTTACTTGATTCTCAACCATGTGCACCACCAATCTTCTCCTCCAAGCTCTCCACGATCACATTGTTTGTCTCAGCCTTCATTAATGAATCTGATTGACTGAGGGGCAATTTCGTCTTTTCACCAACATTTGCTATTTGCAATTTGAGACCGGGTCTCTCATGGTAATTTCGCATATTCAGGTGACCATAGAGTGATTTTGCTAATTTGAGGGTCTTTATTTGTGATTTCCCCTTACATTAATTAAAGTTGTTATTTCTTAAAGTTAATTAGTTTTTCATCTTAAGGCGCTTAGTTTTCAAATAGTAATTCTTTAGCCGTTAATGCAATAGGAGGCAAGAGCTTCGATGGTTGGCGCCAAAAGCCCGAAACTTTGACAGTGAATGGGAGAGAGCTTTTCTTTTCTTTTCTTTTCTTTTGGGTTTTACCATAAGGTCAGTAAGATCATTTGAAAAAAAAATCCTTAATTCTAAAAGAATCCTGACATACTGCGGGGAAAATACAAATTCCATAGTTATAATATGAAATTCACATATTTCATGGAAATTTTTTCGTGTCATTATTCCATTAAAATATGTGTAATTGGAGTATCATTTGGAGAGGAAAAAAAAAGCCCTCATCATCCTCCTTCTCTATAATACTTTTTTGATCTTAAATATAAGATCTTTATACACATTAGTATAAGGGTCTTATATTTAGAACCGGAGGAATATTGTTTTCTATTTTTTCTGTATGAAGTTTGACCATTTCATTTGACAATATGTTTATTCACTTTTTTTCTCTTTCACATGCTCCACAATTAGTTTGGATGATTCGACTCATCACAATATTCCCTCATTATTAAGGTATAATTTTATTTAACAATTTGTTGGACTTATCTAGTTATCTCTTCCATTTAGGGGTTGATTATTTAGGAATAATTTATTCCTAATATTAATTGGTATTTAGAATTCATATTGAATGATCACTCAAGTAGGGGTGGTAATATGGGCCAACCCACGGGTTGCGAGTTGGCCCGTAACGGGTTCAACCCATATGGGTCGAGTTGAAAAGTATCGTTTGAAAGCGGGTTGGTTTTTAGCCAAACCTAACCCGCTAAGGCAACCCATCAACCTGCCAAAAATTATTTACTTTTTTTAAATTTTTTTATCTTTTAATATTTTTTCTTATTCAGTATTTTAAAAAATATAATGAGATTTTTATTTTTTTCTTAAAATATTTGATTGGAAGTACCAAATAAATTATATAGGTTTTTTTTTAATTTTTAGATATAATATTATATATAATAATACAATTATAATAATTTTTAAAATTTTAAAAATAAAAAAATATATATACGGGTTAGCCCGTGAGTTGGCGGGCTAACTCGCAAAAGGTTGCGGGCCTAGCGATGCGGGCTGGAAAGATTCGTTTACTGGCAGGTTAGCTTTTAACTAACCCTAACCCCGTTATTTTCATATTACCAGCTCTACACTCAAGTATAAAATTTATATTTGTATTCAATTACATTGGAACAAATGGATTTTGAAGCGCCAATCATATTAATAATAAAATTTGTCATAGAGTAAATTGTATGTATAAAATCCTATATGTCTTAATTGATTAAGTATATAAAGCTAAATATATGAGTTTTAATTTGGGTGAAATATTGCAATTGTGATTTGAACATCTTACCTTCGTTAATATATAAATTGTTACTCTCAGCACCCTCCCTTATCAATTCCAATTTCTTTACTTGTTAGTTGTATCTATATAGATTGTCATTTTGTGCCATAGAATTGTCAAGTGAAAAAGCATGCCTTGATATTTATTGTGGCTCAATTGACAAATTACAATGTTCTAAATGACTATGTATTATGATCTAATTGACAAGTCACAGTATAACGAAGTAATAATATGTATAAGCACGATTGACAAATAAAAGAGTTAACATTGATAACGGAAGCTATTGAGGATAAGATTATTGGCTTACAATTACAATTTCTTATCCATAGATCTCTTAAGACTTGAGATTAATTTTAATAATTCAAGAGACCGTATACTAATAAAATCTCTTAATTAAAATCCAAGTGTAATTTTCCCTTTTATTTTTTTTTGGGTAAAAAAACACTTTCTGTTCCCTGTTATTTTCACCTCTCGTCACATGAAGCAAAACAAAAGCAAATCTTGATCTCTCACGGATTTCGCAAAACCGGAAAGAGAAATGAAGGGGTCAATATCTAATCATGTGAAGCTATTGTGTAAGACATTATATATCAATATAATATAAAAGACATGAACTATTATAGTGTCTATTGTGCTTGTTGCCCAAGTCAATCCCTTCTTTGTTGGGAATTATTAGACAAGTAACCTCATGCATGTGATATCCTCTTTATTCCTTTTTATATTATTTTGATTTGATGGATCCATGTGAACCTAGTTGATAATAATGAGGTTCAAATGATGCGAATTTTCGGACTCGTTCTTGAATTTTTTCCCCCAACATTATTTGTAATTTTAAGAATAAATATGTTGATTTAGAAGTAAAAAAGAAAAATGCCCCTTAATGACTGCAATGACTAGTTTATTCTAATTTTAGTGCAAAAAATATTACTCCTTCCATTCTAAATATAGGAATTTATTTCCGGACTAAATTTGATCCTAAATATAATATATTAATTCATTTTATTTTTACTACTCCTCCAATCCTTAATATAAGACCCATTTAACTAATTTGATAAGATTAAGGAAGTTAGGTAAATTAGTTAATTATAAGAAAAGTGACACATTTTTCCTAAAACACCATAATCATCTTTCTTATTACCCCTCTCCCTCTTCTATTTGATTATGGTTGAGAGAGTATCCATAGGGGTAATTTAGATAAAATTGATAAATATAAGAAATGGGTCTTATATTTAGGACCAAAACCAACTCAAGAATTAGATCCTATATTAAGGACCAGAGGAGTATTTATTATTTTTCTTAAATTAATTTACCTCATTATAAATTGATATAATATAATGTTATACAGAAATATCTTAGAAAAATCAGGTCACATTTATTGTAATTAAGTAATTTAGTTTTATTTCTTAATTTATTCAACATAATTAAGTAATTTATGCATTAAAAATAATAATTGTATGATATTAAAAAAATCAAATAAAGCGATTTGTCCCTAGCTTATTTGCAGCTGTTGGATTGAGGATTCAAATTAAACCCATATTTAGTACAGGGAAATTGGAGGGTAGAAGTCGGAAAAAAATTTAAATAAGTTCTATTTAAAAAATTTAAGAAGTGGAGCCGTAAGATTTTGATAAAGGGAAAATATAAAATAAAAAAGTAAGAAAAATTAATTAAAATTTTATAACCCCATTACTTCAATTTTTTTCAATTAAACTCATGAAAATTTTTTCTCTCCTCTTTTTTTTACCACTCCATTTTCCCCGGGACAAAGGAATCCTGCAAGTGGGTAATACTAATAGCTAAAGCCTTAAAGCTAATAATTTTGAACAGGTTTTGAAAAAAGTACATGGATTGGTGCAAAATTTGGACATGTTGCTTCATGTGACCTTTTTATTCCTTTTGTATTACTATTTCTATTGTTTAATATTACCTCCGATCTTAATTATAAGAGCCAATTGACTAATTTGAAGAGATTAACGAAGTAGTTGAGTTAGTTATTGTCCTAAATACGTATTGTCTTTCCTAAAATATCCTTACTAATCAAATATAATGACTAGAACTCTTATTATTATAAGGGCTACTTTGGAAAAAAAATGTATAAATATGAGAGACAAAGTGAATTGAGGGTATTATATTTAGGACTAAAATAAAAGTCAAACAGGGTCTTATATTAAGGACCGGAGGTAGTATAAGAGTTAGTTTGACTTTTAATTTAAATTTAAATATAGGATTTCAATTTACTTTATCTTTAATATTTATTTATTTTGCTTTCAAATAATTCTTATAGTAGCTGCATATATTAAGGATTTACTATCAATTTGTAATTTAAAAACACATGATTAATACTCCTCCAGTCCTAAATATAAGACCCGTATATAGTGTGTATAAGGGTCTTATATTTAGGACCGGAGGAGTAATAGTATTTTAGAAAAGACAATATTTATTTACTTCAAATAACTAACTCAGCTAACTTTCTTAATATCTTCAAATTAGTCAACTAGATCTTATACTATCTCCGATCTTTAATATAAGACCTTGTTTGACTTTTATTTTAGTCCTAAATATAAGATCCCAAGCCACTTTGTCTCTTATATTTATATATATTTTTTCCAAAATAGTCTTTCTAACAATGGTAGTTCTAACCAATGCACTTGATTAGTAAGGATATCTTAGGAAAGACAATACCTATTTAGGACAAATAACTAATTCAACTTACTTCTTTAATCTCTTTAAATTAGTCAGTTAGCTCTTATAATTAAACCGGAGGTAGTATTAAAAACAGGAGTTAGTATTTTGATTTGATGCCAACCTACTTCATCAATCAAACTCCCATCGGTTGGGATGTTTGGACTGAGTCTCATATATACTTCAAATTTTCCCAGTATTATTTCTAATTTAAAAAAAAAAGTTGATTTAAGACTTAAAGGACACAGTGCAAACTACAACGACTTCCCCCATGCAAAAATGTTAACATGATATAAAAAAAAAATACATAAAACTATTTGTCACAGGTCCCAAGTTTATTTAGTGTTATTTTTACTTCTGTTAGCTTTCTTTTGTTCTCACCTATAATTAATTCCTGTTTTTGCCTTTTATTATTGTAACTCTTTAACCCTGTATGTTTTCTCATTTTTAACACGAGCATCATTTCCCCTTTTTCTCAAAAAAAAAAAAAGGTTAATGCTGGGCTGATTAATTCAAAATAGCTAATTTAGGCTGTTTTTTTTTTTTCAGGTGGGTTATAGATGATAAGATTTTGAAAATATGATTGACGGCATTTTTGTGAATATTGGTAGACTTTTCAAATCAGTTCGCCATACATAAAGTCTAAAATAAAGGGACAACAAAGCATAAGTTGGATTATTAGAGATAAAAAATGTTAAGATCGATGTGTGATGATACTAAGCTACTGTTTGGTACGAGGGAGATGGAAAGGAGAGAAGAGAAAGGAAAATTTTAATAAATTTTATTTAAAAAATTAAAAAAGCAGGTTTTAAAATTTTAATAAAGAGAAAAAGTAACATAAAAGAATAATAAAAATTAATTAAAAGTTTTTAACCCCATCTTTTTAATTTTTTAAATTGAGTTTATTAAAATTTTTCTTCCCATTTCTCTCTCTCATATTAAACGGAACATGATGAATAGTTGGCATGAAAACTACTGGAAACAAGTGTGATCGTAGAGACATGGCTCCTCATAGTTTGAAATTATAAGGAGAATTAAATCTACGACTTTCTTTTTATTAAAAAAACTTTCACAGTATTAAATTACAAGGCGATTAATATAGTAGTGATAATTTCAATTAATAATTTTGAACAAATGATGATGGTAGTAAATAGAATTATACAAATGGCAAATAATCCCCTTTCTTCTGTCCTTATTTCAAATTCTTCAAAGAATAATTTGAGGAGTCTTTATTTATTTTATTACATTGGGAGAGTTTCTTAAACATTTAACTAAATGGAGACGGGCTTTTGAGTTTTTTTTTTTTTTTAATTTCGGATATTTCCCAATCACTTTAGGCAACTGAGACTAAAGGAGTGTTTGGGTAAAACAAAATTTTTTAAAAAGTAGTTTTATATTAATCGAGATAAAATTATTTTCGTATATTAATTTCGTATATTATAAAATCACTTTTAAAATTATAATTTAGTTTTTATCTAAATACACTCTAATTCACATAAGGTCGGGAGCGTTCTAGATTGGAGCCTCCTGATTATTGCATTTCTCAAAATTTAAATATAAGCTATTCTAATAAATATGTTTATCAAAATTCAAACTTATCTTTTTTTATAAGATGAAATCGCTAATCATTTCAGCAAATAGCTCGTTAGTCTATCCATTTCTATTTTATTATTATATTAGATATAAACTGAAATCACTATTACCAAACAAGACATGAACATATTAATACTACTTTGGTTTTTAATATACAAAGTTTTTTACTTTTGTTTTGGTTCTAAACATGATATCTCACTTCATTTTATTTTTTATATTTATCTATTTTTTTTAATACAATTCTTATAATAATAGTAGTTCTAACAAATATATTTAATTAGTAAGAATTTTTTTAAAAAAATAATAGATACTTATTACAAATAATTAATTTAACTAATTTTTTAATCTATTCAAATTAATTAATTAATTAATTTTATATTAAAAAATAGAGGTGGTATTATAAATTAATTTTATCGCATCTCGTGGAAAAATACGCACCGCGCCGCTTGCTCTCATGGTAATGATGCTCTATAAAGGACACTGAACAACCACCCGCCTTACACATTAACACCTCACCATGCTTCAATGCCGCCAAAATCACTAACTATCACAATCCGTAGAAACGGCCTAAAAACGATCCCCACCGAAGCGTTTCGAGAACGAATGCCAAGTCGCTGCCTCGCTTCCCACCATGGCAGTAGTTCCCGCCAAACGATTCTCGTTGAGTTCACCCCAACCCGCTTCCACTGCTGGGTCGACTCTTAATCTTAAGAAGCGGGTCATAGCTTGCCTCAACAAACTCTCCGACCGAGATACTCTCGCCGTCGCCGTCGCAGAGCTCGAGTCCATTGCTTGCACCTTGAGCCATGACACCTTCTCGACGTTCCTCTCCTGCATTCATAACACTGATTCCTCGTCCAAATCGCTGGTTCGGAAGCAATGCGTTCATCTGTTGACCGTTCTCTCTCACTTCCACGGCGACGCCCTGTCTCCATTTCTTTCTAAGATGATCTCCACCGTCCTCCGTCGCCTCCGTGACCCTGACTCCGCTGTTCGATCTGCCTGCGTCGATGCTATTGCTGCAATGTCGTCTCGGATCACCAAACCGCCGTTCTTGACGGGGTTTTTGAAGCCGTTCATGGAGACTCTCACGCAGGAGCAGGACGCCAACTCGCAGATGGGCGCGGCGCTGTGCCTTGCGGCAGCGATTGAGTCGGCGCCGGAACCTGACGTTGAGGCGCTGAAAAAGAGTGCTCTGCCTAGGCTGGGGAAGTTGCTGAAGAATGAGGTGTGCAAAGCGAAGGCGGCGTTGTTGGTGCTGATAGGGAGTGTTGTTGGTGTTGGTGGCGCGTCGAACCACGTAGTGTTGAATTGGCTGGTGCCGTGCCTTGTTGAGTTTCTGAGCAATGAGGATTGGACGGTCAGGAAGGCAGCGGCGGAGGCGTTGGGTAAGGTTGCTCTTGTGGAGAGGGATCTGGCATCTCAGCATAAGGAATTGTGTATGAGTTCGTTACAGAACCGAAGGTTTGATAAGGTATTGAACTTCGTTTTTTCTTATTGATGAATAAAACCTTGTGACTAACTCATATTACCTAGAAAATAGTGTAGGTAGAGAATCTATACTAAATCGCTTCGTTGCCTACTCGTTTTGAGGCTAAATAAATGTAAGGAGGGGATTTTTAACTTTTGTAGCAACTAAATTTCTTGAGCCCCTCCTTCTCCCAAAAAAACGAAAAGGTACATGGGAGATTGATCGATTTCCGTTGAAGTTTTTTCAAGTGTCTTGATCGGGACCGAAATGTTGTAACAGATCAAGGTAGTTCGGGACACTATGAATCGTGCCATGGAGATGTGGAAGGAGGTAACAGATTCAACCAAGGATGATTCTGCTCCTGCAACACCTGCACGTTACTCAGATGGTAAGGCTTTAATATTCAGAAAATGATCATGCTAATTGATTTGCTCTTCTTCATTTAAACTGTTCAGATAATCTCATTTCATCTTCTTTTCTTTTTCTGCTGGTTAACCTCCATGTCACACGGTTACTGGGACTTAGACATTATAAATCATCTGTGATTCCGATTTTTTCTGTTCCAAGTTGGCAGTCATGAGTGGAAGCGTTAAAAGGGGACGGATAAATTAGAACAGTAGAAGTAAGAATAACTTAATCTGTGGAAATTGTTTTAACAAGAAGTGGTAAGAATGTAAAGGAAAAAATCACACTAAAACAGTTTTTTCAACTTCAATTTTATTTTCTTTAGCTTCTTTTCCATCACCGCCGTCTTTTATTCTATCCATTTTGTTATTAAACGATAATTGAATTATGAAAAATATTATCATCAAGCGTAGAATTTGAAGTTAAGCTCTTTTTCATCTTAATTCCTGTACCTCTTGTTTAATGCAGACCATGCGAGAAGCAGTCTAATTCCTGTTTTCCGTTGTTGGCTTTATTCATAGGTCCAGATTATGGTAAGGAGCAGCGTTCCGTTAAAAGTTCAGTGGATAGCAGCCTGAAATCTGCTCAACCAAGGAAAATAATCTCCACCAACAAGCCCCTTCCATGTGAGGTTTCATTTGTATCAACGGCCAAAAGAAAGAGCTTTAGAAAGAGCAAGGACAAGAAGCTAAATTCGGTGATATCACGTGAGCTGGACCATGAATTGTTTGATAGGAAATTCGAAACTCCAGATTCAAATTCCTTCCCATTGAATATGAAGAGGGAAGATGACATTAAAAGGTGTGGTTTAGAAGTTTCTAAACCATGCCTGAGTCAGAACTGTGAGAATCCAAGAACAGAAGCCAGGCGCGCCCTCTTTAGCAAGAAATCTGATGAGAAAGTGCATAAATCTGGTGGTTTAAGATCAGGGTTTCGCGTGGTTCCATGTTGTGAAGACGACATCCCTCACTCACAATTCATGTTGGACAATAATGTAAATGAAGCTTGTGAGAACCCGCAAGATGTTGAGACTCTATCTTTGATCCGTGAACAGCTTAATCAAATTGAAAACCAGCAATCCAATCTATTAAATCTCGTCCAGGTACATTACAATGGCTGGATATGCATGTTTCTGAAAAAGCTACTCAAAACCTCTTCTGATAACCCTGTCCCCATTATAGCACCTATCTAGGTCAGTGCTGTTACTTTCTGTGTCAGCTCATTCCTCTGGGTTTGTCAAAAAGGCTCAACATGTATTTAGGTCTTGTGCTGATTCCTAAAAATTTTCCTGTGTATTTTTCGATGAACACTGTCTAAAACAAACTTTTTCTTGCATGCAAAGCATCATTGGCAATTCTTGTGGCTACAGTATTTGTTCTTACGCAACATTCAAGACTTATGTCTCTCCCTCTTGAAAACAGCGATTCATTGGAAGCTCCCAAAGTGGGATGAACTCTCTGGAGACACGTGTACGTGGCCTAGAGACGGCTCTGGATGAGATATCACATGATTTGGCAGTATCACGTGGCAGGCTTAGCAAGACTGATGCTGCAGAAGATATGTGCTGCAAGCTACCTGGTTCTGAATTTCTGAGTTCCAAATTCTGGAAGAAGACAGAAGGACGGTGTTCTACCCCAAGGCTCTATTCAAGAAACAAATTATCACCAGATGCCGTGCATGATATGGCTGACAAAGAAGGTGGTGTTGAAATGTTCACTCTAAAAGATAACAAATTTCGCCATCATGGGGTAGGACTGTATGTGAACCCACTGGCAGATGGTCGAAGTGATTCAAAGGATCATTTAAGGCAACGTTCGTGTAAAATGCCTAAGGACATTGTCCAGGGTACTGAGAGAACGCTAGGTTACAATACCAGCAAACATGATGGCATTTTACTAGCTGCATCAAGAAACTAGAATTGCAGGTACACAGTGTGTGTGTGGGAGAGGGAGAGATTTTAGAAGTAAATATATTTGATTTTAGCAGTAAATTGTTAATGTGGGGAACAAAACTTCTTGAAATTTTGAAGAGCTGAAACATTAAAGGTGAACAAGAAAGTGGAAGAAATACCTTCCTGGATTATGTTGGTGATGGGGAATCGAAACTTCGAAAACAGAGAATTAGTTTATATTTTCTTGGGTAATTTGTGGTAAGTATATTGTCAATCCGTAGGACACTAGTGTTTTTGGATCCTCTAACTTGACAATTTGCCTGCATATAATGCATTTGGGGAGAGGTAAAAGAGAAAGCAGAGGAAGAGTGGAACTTATAATATGGATTATGCAATGCACAACCACATTTATATTGTTCTTTATTAAGTCACGACTATTTAACTGCAGGGGATTCATTTTTCTAGTGTCTAGGCTGTAACTTGTGAGGGTTGTGTATTCTTTTGCTGATGCGGTTGTTCTAGATAGACGTTAACGATTATTTTTTTCTCTGTAAATTTTCAGATCTTTCAAAGACGTAAAGGCAGATATGTTGACGATGTTGAACATGAAACTATAATCTGCTTTGTTTTGAACACCCGAAAATGTTGTCTCCTCTGCCATTGTTCATAGAGGCAGTGACAGTGTGGATGAGACACAGACTCAGAAGGCCAGAAGTTCTTTTTGATGTGTAGTTTAGGAATTCAATTGATATGTACCATAGTTATATTATGTTGTACTTGTAATATAATAATATCTTGGGCCATCTTTAGTGTAAAGGGAAAAAAAAACTTGATCGTATGATAGAGTTACGAACGCTCTAAGAAAAGATGAAATTAGCCCAAGTCTTTCTGTGTTCCCACTGGGGTATTGGGCCGGGTCTGGGGTTCACTGTAATAGAGTAGAGGCCCATGGAGATGTTTATGAGCGAATACATGCAACGTCTGTATTAAAACAAGTACTACCTCCGGTCCTAATTATAAGAGCTAGTTAGCTAATTTGAGAAGATTAAGAAAAAAGTTAAGTTAGTTATTTATCATAAATAAGTGTTGTCTTTCTTAAAATATCCTTGCTAATTGAGTGTATTGGTTAGAACTATCATTGTTAGCATGATTATCTTGGAAAAAAAAAACATGAATATTAGAGACAAAATGGATTGGATTCTTATATTTAGAATTAAAATAAAAGTCCAACAAGGTCCTATATGAAGGATTGGAGCTAGTATTAGGAATCTACCCAAAAAAAAAAAAGTATTTACGGATAAACAACGGTAATGAAATTGAAAAATCTAATTCAACAGATTAACCAGCTTGGGTTCTATAGAAGATGTTATTTTCTTATAATATGGCAAACCAATACTGGAATTACTACCGAGAGACGTATTCATATTTAGTGGCTAAGTAAAATTGTATTCAATAGAAGAATACATGATCTTATAAAAAAATTCAATATCAATATATTAGAATGAGTAAGTTATTCTGTACTTGAAATAAAATACGAAAAACTCTCCAAACCATATATTATACTTAGAACAAAGACAGAAATAAATGGATCTTGAAATTATCCGATTAGAATATAAACGAGAAATGAACTAATTTACTTAGATAAATTACAAGAAGTAGTAGTTGGGTGCAGTTCATAGAACGTGGCCCAGTTTAGTATTATTTTTGGGACTGAATATTGGAGCCCAATTTAGTTGAAAGATGATATGCACATGAAATGATGGAATATTAAAAGTATGTGCCATGTCCTATTAAATTCATAAATAAGAATGATGCCACATGTGGTTACAGAATTGAAGTGACAAATGACAATTGCTGAATTATTGGCTTTAATCCGGTAAGTAGAGAATCACTGGGCTAATCTCCCTATCAAATTGATTTGCACAGTGATGTTATGAAAGCACGTTTGATGGCTGCCTTTCACCTTCCCAATTTTAATGGCCCCTTCATTTAGAAGATTTCATGATTCCTGTAACTATAGCCTTCCTTTAAGAAAAGAAAACAATTTTAACACTTCTCATAAGGAAAAAGATGCACACACTCATCTATCTATTGAATTAAAAAGTTCTTGATACCTTCATTAAGTTACTCTTCTTACAATATTTCTTAAGATTTTCTTAAGATGTTCAATTTAAAACTACACATATTCTTTACCCATGGTTCATCACTTGTGAATTATGCAATTTCCTATTAATTTTATTATATTTATTTATTGGTATATCCATACTATTTATATCTCATATATATTATAATTACATCAAAAAGCTTGAATCCTTAACTTTTATCCACCTCATCTTCTTCTTATCAATTGAGTTAGTCCAGTGGCTATATCTATATTTGAAAATATGAAATGTTTGTTGGAACTTGCAAGTTTTCTAATCTTGTTACATTAGAATCATGGTTTATTTCAACATTCCGTTTTTCATAGGATTGGAACTATTTAATCTCATATGACATTCCATTTTTGCTTTGATTTTGTTTTATAGTGTGATTTTTCATTGATTAATTCGCTTGGACAAAAATTGTGAAAATCCATATACCAGGCATGTTATGAAATTTAGTTATAGTGCTTAACCGATAGGATTAGAATCACCTTCAAAAAAAAAGTACATGTTTGCAAGCAAAAATGAAGAACAAAAAAACCTAATGATGGAATATGGAATCATGGTTGATTAGGATTTTCAGACATTTAGGATATTTATCATTATTAGGAAATATTTAGCTTTAATTTTAATTTGATTGTGATCTTTTACTTGTTATTTGCATTCAAATTTAAGATTGTAGAGCTTTTTATCATTAAAATCTTGGGTTATCCTGAGATATATAAATAGCACTTCAAGTTATTTGCTTTGCATACCTTATGATTTGAACAAACATATTATTGAGTTTCTCTTTCTCTAAATTCTGTTCTCTCTTCATTCATCTGATTTCTTCCTCTTTTTTTGCTATCCTCTCCCCTCTAGTCTCTCTCTTCCCCTTCTTATCCTCTCCTTTCTCCTTCCTCCTCTCGTCCTATATGATCACCTATGGTATAGTTATTATTATGTTTATAACTACATAAGTAATAATCAATTTTTGAAATAGGCTAGTGTCTCTTTTTTTTTTTTTTGATAACAAAAGAACCTCAACTAAGCCTATTGTCTACTGCCGTGGCGCATCTTGTCTCATGATGGTAGCCAAGTCGTCGGGAATACAATCAACCACGTTGAATCCATGCATCCCTCCAAGACCCATTTTTGCTAGGTAATCTGCAACCGCATTTCCACGTCGATGAACATGTAGGAGTTTAACCTTCCAATCCCGCCTGCATAACTGGTGAGCCTCACTGATAATCTTATACTCATGGTGACTCTCATCGGGTTGATTTGACAGCAATTCGATGGCATTTGCTGAGTCAGATTCCAAAATAACCTTCTTGTATCCCGCGTCCCACGCCATCTTGAGCCCATGGAGACATCCCCAGATCTCAGCCGTCAATTCGTCTCCTTCATCAAATCTGTAAATGAATCCTTTTAGGAAGTCCCCTGTAGCATTCCGTATAAGGCCCCCACAAGCAATTGCATGAGATGAATAGGAGTATGCTCCATCTATGTTTACTTTTACCCAACCTTCTCGAGGGGCTTGCCAACATTCTGCCGTCATGTAGCGAGGAGCTCCTGAAATGGTGGATCCTGTGAGACTTCGCTGAGCATGTCGGATACTGTATAGCTGTGCTTTAGAGTTACTTATCACTGTCTCATCGTCGACTCTTTTCCCTTCAAAGATGAAGAGGTTTCGTCTACGCCATAACCACCAGATGATTATCGCGAACTGCTCGTTCCAGCCTTCTCCATTCGTAGACCTCTGCCTTAGATTCCACCATAACCAGTCATAGAAGCCCAGAGAACAAAATCTCCTCCAGTGTGAAGGGTGCACCAGACGGCGCCAGAGAAGCTTTGTTTGTCTACATTCTCGAAGAACGTGAATAATATCTTCTACCTCTCTATCACAAACCGGGCAACTTCCATTCTCAGTTAGCCCTCGATATTTCCAAGCAGCATTCGTTAGGAGACTCCCACGAGAAGCAAGCCAAAGGAAGGTTTTGTATCGTTGCGGAACCCGTAACCTCCACAGTCTCTCCTATGATGAATTAGGTTCAATATGTTCTTGAGACAATTTCATGTACGCTAATCTAACAGAAAACTTACCATCTCTTTCCCATCTCCATTTGGCAGTGGTTCCTTCCTCATTAAGCTCAATACTACTCTTAACTCTTTCCCACGTTTTTTTAATCCCAGACCAGACAGTAGAGCCACATCTTGCAGGGTCAACCTTTGGAAGAATGTCATTACCCCATCTATATTTGTCTCTCATAACCCTGACCCATAACGGGTCTCGGCGTTTAACCATCTGCCAGCCCATTTTCATCAAAAGTGACTGGTTTTGGTATTTTGCGTGCTTCAGCCTGAGACCACCGCGTCGTTTCTCCAAGCAGACCGTGTCCCATGCTACCAGAGGAATCTTATTGTGAGTGTCAGAACTCCCCCACAAGAAACGCCTATTATTTCGATCCAAGGCCTCTTGCGAAGACGAGGGGAGTAGCGCCGTTTGCATAACATGTCCTGGGATCGCTGAAGTGACTGATGAAATCAGAGTCGCCCTTCCTGCCAGCGATAGCGCGTTCACCTTCCATTGTGCTAGTCGGGTTTTGACTTTCTCAACAGTACCTTGAAATGAATCCTTGTCGACACGTTTATGCAAGAGGGGTACACCAAGATATTTCCCAAGTCTGCTGTTTGTGTGAACTCCAACAGAGAGCTTATCTCGCTACACCTATTATGATTCATGTTCGAGGAGAAGAGGACCCGAGTCTTTTGAGTGTTAACATTCAAACCTGAACTTTCACAAAAGATATCTAAGCACCGTTTGATTAACTCAGCCTGACCCACCGTAGCCTCTGCTAATAAAATAATATCATCAGCGAAAAATAAATGTGAGAGCGGGGGTCCATGCTTTGTTAGCGTTATTTGTTTCCAGTGTCCTGCTTCCATATGTTCCTGGATCAAATGAGTCAATCTCTCCATACAAATGAAAAATAAATAAGGTGACATTGGATCTCCTTGTCTACTCCTCTAGAAGATTGGACATGATCCGCCTTGCTGCCATTCCACAGAAGTTGTAGACTAGCTGAATTGACACAGCTCATGATTATCTCAATAAATTCCAGCGGCAGCTTTAATTCTTTTAAACACTCATTTAAAAAGTTCCAATTAACCCTATCATAAGCCTTTTCAAGGTCAATTTTGATTGCCATGAAGCCTTTCTTCCCTTTCATAGTTTGCATAGAATGAACCACCTCTTGTGCTACTATGATGTTATCTGAGCTATGGCGTCCAGGTACAAAGCCACATTGGTTGGGAGAAATAATATGTGACAAAAAACTCTTTATTCTATTTGCAATAATCTTTGTAACAGCCTTAGAAATGACGTTGCAAAGGCTAATAGGCCTAAGATCCTTAAAAGTCTCCGGAGGCTCTTTTTTTGGAATAAGAACAATGAGCGTACCATTCACGTCTTTGATTGCAGAAGCATTGGCAAAAAGAAATCTGACAAATCGCACAATAGAGTTCCCTATATTATTCCATTGATTTTGGTAGAAAAGAGCATTAAAACCATCGGAACCCGGCGACTTTAGCGAACCTATGCTAAAAATTGCAGCCTTTATTTCACTTTCACCAACCTCACGGGCACAACTTTGAATGTGGATGTCATCAAGTAAGGGGTAAGTGACTTTGCATCTCAACTTACTCCTCATGTAAGAGTCTTCGGTGAACAACGAGGCAAAAAAGGACGTTGCTTGGCATTTTATTTCTTCATAATCATAGCTCCATCTCCCATCCTCCAAACAGATTACTTCAATTCTGTTAGACTTCCTTCTCCCATTTGCACACGAATGAAAGAATCAAGAATTACGGTCTCCATATATACTCCAATTAATTCTAGCTTTTTGAGCCCATAATAGTGATTCTTGAACAAGGGCACCTTCCAATTCCTTCCATAGTTCTGATTGCAACTCTTCAAAGGTCTCAGCCCTTACACCCCTCTCAATGGCTCGGTTAATGCCATATAGTCGTCGTAACAACTTGCGTTTTCAGCCCTCAATATGACCGAAAGTAGATTTGTTCCAGTGACAGCAAGCTGCAGTGAATTGAGCAATATTGGTATTCCAATCAATAGATTCATTCCACTCCCTTTTCACAAAATCCTCAAAATCTTCATGTAAGACCCAAGACGCGATAAAACGAAAAGGCCTTTGTGGCTTCGTAGCCTCATCATGACTATCAAGTGGGAGCAAAATAGGTCAATGATCAGATTTAAAGAAAGGGAGATAAGTTACCGTGGCATTAGGAAAGAGGTGCTTCCAAACTTCATTGGCAAACACACGGTCCAGGATTGCTTCCGAATTCCCTCGCTGCCAAGTAAATTTAGGTCCTACAAAGTCAAGTTTCCTGATATCCATTATTTCGAACTACTCACAGAAGTCTCGGTCAACAGTCAAGCGAAAAGTAGCACCAGACTGACGTTCTGAATCAAGAAGTGTAGCATTAAAGTCACCTCCAATCACCCAAGGACCCTGAGTATTGAGCCTCAAACATGAAAGTTCCTGCCATAGCACTCTGCGAGCCGTGACGTTGGGACTAGCATACACAATGGTCATGGCCCAGCATTCTTGTTTATTATTTTCAACAGCCAAGTGGATGAATTGGTGATGTCGTTCTAAAACTTCTACCCCTCTAAAGCCGGCGTTCCACAAACACCAAATACCTCCATTGAAATCCTCAGTGTCAATAAAAGTGAAATCCTGAAATCCAAGGCGAGAGATTGTATTTTCTGTCTTCTATCTGTTCAACCTTGTCTCAAGTAATGCAAGAAAATCCAGATTATAATATTTTCTAATCTCTTGTACCATGCTTGGAAAGGACTTCGAGCCGGTACCTCTTGAATTCCATATCATGAAATTCATAGGCAAACAATGACTGAGATTGACGAGTCTTTATTGTCCCTCATCTGGACATCATCCATAATTTTCAAACCCAACTCAGCTTCATTAGAAATACCGTTTCCTGTTTGTAGATGATTCTCACTATGCTCACATGCCCCGGTTGGACTTTCCTTATTCAGCTTTCCATACCCACCCCCTACGTCCGGGTGCATGCATGTTGCTTTCTCATCATCGCCCATGTTGGTTACACTGTTGTGTTCGTGCTTGTGCAGTGGGTTGTCTATTGTATCCACTTGAAGGATTGAAAAGGAATTGGGACCTAAAGTAGATCTATTCCCTTTATTAATATTTTCCTTCCTCTTAAACTTCACTTTATTACTGGGCCTGTTCTCTTTCCCATGCAGCATGAGCTTATCCACATCTTTTCTCTTTGAGCCCACGGTGACCCACATGCCTTCTTTGTTTATTTCCTTTCCAAAATTCCTATTATTATAATTAGATTCTAACCCTTCCCGAATCTCCTTCCTATCCTTTTCTGACCCTGTTGACCTCTTTATTTCCTTTTCATCAGCCCTCCTTGATATCCCTTGCTGCTTTTTCGGTATCTTCCCTTTATCTCCTCCCTTCATATCCTCCTCCATAACTTCCCTGCGGAAATCTCGCCTGATCAACATTTGTGGTCCCAGATGCGATTCGTTGTTTGGTGACGTAGCTCCGGCAGTCGGAATCTTGGAAGGGATAGGACTCTGAGTTTGAGACGACGGAGCAATCATCTTTACTGTCATCAATTCTTTATCCTTGATATTCTTCTCCACTTCTACTTCACCGAGCTTTATCCGAGTCGGGCAATTTTCCTTAATGTAGCCATACATGCCACATTCAAAGCATACTTGATGCAAACCTTCATATGCTATCTGTCTATCTTCTCCCCATGCTGTGAACGCCGGTAATAAAGGCTGTTGTAAATCAATCTCTACACATATCCGTGCGAAGCCACCCTTATCATAAATCAACGTAGATTTGTCTACCTTGAGAGTCTTTCCTATCATGTTCCCAATCATCCATAGAGACTCGACATTGTAAAATTCTACAGGCAAATCTGGAATACGGACCCAAGCTGTTATCCGTCTTTGTGTGTCTGCCTTCCATGGGTTGAAGTTGGGTCTCCAACGCTAAACTAATAAGTAGTGGTCATCTATCTTCCTGATATGCATAGTCTCGATCCTCTCTATTGGTGAATGACACTATGTAGTAGCCATTATTTAACGGTGTAACTTTTATTGGTTGTTGAGGCTTCCACATCCTTCTTACTCTGTCAATCAGAATATATTCCGGCACATCAACACCCAACAATTTAATAATGAGTGAATTCATCCAAGGTTGACACCATGCTGAATATTGCTCTGCTGATACCTTCAGAACAGGGGAGTGGTTACCACTCCCGTCCGTTCTACCAATATCCTCCTCATCCGACCCCTCTCTCTCTAGCCTCCCCTTCGTCAGCGTTCTTTTTGGCAAAGAAGGTCTTCCATCCATTTGCAATGTCCTCTTCCTGACCATGTTTCATCAGGTAGCCTGAGCACCCCAATGACAAGAGTTTGTCTTTATAAGTCATAGGGGAAGACCTGCGGCTTGCCCACGAGTTAGCCTTGTGATCTGGTTTCTCCATATCCTTCTCCCCTGCTGCCCCCCTGAAGACGAACGTCAAAGGGTATTAATCTCCACACCTTTGTCCCTCTCTCTCCCGCCGCCCTCATCGCCATCGCTCCCCCCTCTACCTCCTCGCTCGTCTCTCGCCTCTCTCTCCATTCTTCCTTTTAGGCTAGTGTCTCTTTAGTTTTTAACTTCCCACAATGTTTCATGTTGGTCCCTTAGTATTATAAAGTGCGTTTTTCAACCCTTTGATTTTAACAAGAAATGCTAACATTGAAATTTTAAATGTTAACAAAACATTTTAAAATGTTGACATATTTAGTTTTTAAAATAATAATAATCATTAAAAAAAATATCATTTGAGATAAATGATGTTCGGTTTTGGAAATTAAGAAGATGCTCTATAAAATTAAAAAAACACTAAAACTTTGTATAATATTACTCTTCCAGTCCTTAATATATGACCCAATTATTGAGTTGGTCTTGGTTCTAAATATAAGACCTATTTCTCATATTATTAATTTTCTCTAAATTACCCCTATGGATACTTCTTCAACTATAATCAAGTAGAAAAAAAAATGAGTTATTAAGAAAGATGATTATAGTATTTCAGAAAAAAAGTGTCACATTTCTTATAATTAACTAACTTACCTAACTTTTTTAATATAATCAAATTAGTTAAATAGATCTTATATTAAGGATTGAAGGAGTAAAAGGTTAAAGGTGCACTTCTGTCTTGAAAATATGACAATCTTAAAAAGTCACCTCTTCATTGTAGGAGTGCGTAAAAATCTGGTCAACCATTCAAACCCACTCCAACTCAAAATGGTTCGGTTTGGTCCATACAAGCTGTTCGATAAAATCATACCGGACCGAATTAAACTGGTTGGTTGAGTTAAACCGGTTTCTAAACGAATTGACCAGACTACATGGGCTGGTCCAATCCAAACATTTTTGTATTTTGTAAATTGGATGTTGATTTTTATTGTTATTAAACGTTGTTAGGGGTTCCTATGACCTTATAATTAAATTTTAATGCTTTGCTATAAGTTTTATATAATTATAAGTATTTTTGATTGACATAATTGTCTTTATCAAGTTAAAAGTTTGCCTCTCACAAAAAGGGGAAAAAAAGCAAAAAAAAAAAAAAAAATAGTGAGGTCTTGGACTACCTACCTCGATTGGTCTAAGCCTGGTCCAACCTAACTTTGGGTTGGAACTAAACTAAACCACACCATAAGCTATCTCTTTTGGTTTGAAATCTTATTTAAACTAGATTTGTAGTTGATACCTAACTTGATCTAGTCTGGTATCTACACTCCTACTTTATTGTAAACTACTTCTTTAAACTCACTCAACATGTATAATTAGGGAAAAAATACTATTAGTATTGCTCATATGATATAATTGGCATTAGGCGGACCAGCATTACACCCTTACATATGAATAGTGAGACAAAAAGATAATGAAATTTATTATTAGTTGTATGCTTTACCTTTTATAAACTTTCCAACTATTATCATGGGGGCATGAGTCAGCCACACCATACTTTCAATAAATGGTGACATTTTCTTTATTATTTATGTGTCTATCAATAGAATATGTTTGATATACGTTGGCAAAACATCTTAATATTCATACTTTGTCTTTTAAATTTATAAATTTTTTTCAAAATATTCTTTTTGATTAGATGTATTAAGAGGGTTTTTATTGATGAGAGTAATAATTAAATATGATATTGTAGGAAAGCTGATAGTCTGACACATATTTATTACAAAAACAAATTAACTAATTTTTTTAATATTTATAAATTAATTAATCAAGTTCTATACTTAGGATTAGAGGGAATAGTTTTTTTTTCCTGGGTATCTTTTTGATAATATAACCATTTATAATATACTCCTCTAATTTTTAATATAGAAATGAATTGTTGAGTTAATTTTGATACAAAATGTAAGACCCATTTCTCATATTTATAATTTTTTCTAAATTATTCTTATAAATACTTCCTCAATCATAATCAAGTAGGAGAGGGAGGGAGGATATTAGAAAGATAATTATAGTATTTTAAAAAAAATATATCATATTTTTTATAATAAACTAACTTATCTAATATTTTTAATTTAATTAAATTAATTAAATAAGTCTTATATTAATTATAAAAATAAGCTTACACGAGATATTAGCACACACAAAGGGCCGCTAATAGAAAAGCTAACAAGGCATAACATAACAAATGCCAAGGCCCCTATTGCAACAATCCAAATAGATGGCCCAATCAAAACAGTCAACACACTGACGGATCCAAAAAGAAAAAACTATAATATGACCAACAAGCTGTTAATTGAGATAGTAAATAATTTCACCTCATAAAGAAGAGAGTACAAATTTGAATTCTGAAAAGCGTATTTGTTGGGAAGGTTTTAATCTGAACTCTTCCAACCCATCAAAAATTAGTTTTAAGTACAAAGTAGTTTGAGGTTGCTTTGAGTTATACCAAAAAAATACTACAATATAATGCTGTTGTCTTTAATAAAAAGATTTTTTTTTTTTTTTTTTTAAAAACCTCTAGCAGCATAGGCAGGACGAAGGTTGCGAACCAAGAAAAGATGATGATACTGTAGATGCGAGCTCCAAGAAGGGGAAAGATGAAACATATCACCCAAACTATACTGGCTTGTTAGTTCTTTTGTATATTTGATAAGATGAAACAATATTAAAAAAAAAAAAGAGTGGGGCAAGAATGTGAGTTTAATTGACAAGTGTACAATATGTGTTATAAGTATATTTGTGATTACTTTGAAGGCACTAATTCCATTATTGGTTTGTGAAGCAAAGCATCTCTCCTTTTATAAAAGCAATCCACTCCAATATCCGACACCAAACCACCCTGTAAATCCATACTAACTATAAGACCCTGTTTGGTTTCACTTCCATAGAACGTTTCTTGATAATAGACAAAAAATAAGATTGAATCTTTAGTATATTCCGTATGTCAAAAAAAAAATGTTAATAAAATCCCCATACGATGTTTTTTGTTTGGTGTGTTTCTCTTTCTATATAAGTGTGTATGAATGTGTGTATAAATTAATTCAGCAAAATATATATAAATTAATTATTTAATTTATGTGATTTTGATTTTATTATAGTCTAATATTTTTTTGGGGACTAATTCACGGGGGTATCTGGCACTAACAACAATCGACTTAGGGTCCGTTTAGATTGACTTAGGGTCCGTTTATCGAATGATGCCAAGCTGAGATCCAATAAGGACCTGATTTATACCATACTTCCTCCAACTAAACTTTTAATCCCCTTATAAAGGACAGTTCTTTTTAAGAAAATCATTTAGTCTTAAGTCGAATAGCTTAAAAAGTGTTATTGAAATCAGACTAAACTGAATGATCGGACCAGTCAGATTGTTAACCAATATAAATCCATGTGAAATGGCTTGTTATTGTTTTAAACCATAGATGAGTCTGCATTTGTATTATTGTACGTGCTTTGGGTATTATTTATAGTTTTGTGACTCAAATGACACTAAACATTTTTATCTTTTTTTTTTCAATTATGAAATTATGAGTTTGAATTATCTGTGTGAGCTTCATTATATTGAGCCTGTAATGGTTAGATGATGTTTGTACCGTTTTAGTTTTACAATAATATCCTCTCTCCACTGGGGACGGGAAAATAACATAAATATAGTTAATAATTGAAGAAAAATAATATTACCAGTAAAAAAAATAACTGATTGATGCAAACATAATCATAGGAAATAAACCACTTTAACGTGTTGCGTTGAGCCACCTAAAATTCCAATGACGCTGTCAATTGCTCAATTTACCAAAGGGATCGATGGATTTAAGCCAAAGCCATAGAAATCAATTTTTTTTTAAAAAAAAGAAGACTAATATTAGGAATCAGGAACCTTTTTGGATCCTAACCTAAATTTAAAAAAGGAAACCCTAAAAAAAAAAATGCAATGATGCTTTTTCTTGGACAATAAGTTCAATGATGCGTCTTAAAATAATCTTATAATGATATGCCAGCACATGGTTTGACGTATGTGCTATTAAAGATGGCAATTAAAAAATTATACTGAAAAATTTTATCTTCTTTTAATCCCATTTGCACACATTGTGTTTTTGCATGTATATACTACCTTTCATTCTTAATATAAAACATCATTTTATTTTTATTTTGATTTTAAATATAAGACTCTAATTTAGTTTGTCTCTTATATTTATTTTTTTAAGATAGTTCTTATTATAATGGTAATTCTAGTCAATATACTTAATTAGTAAGGATATTTTAGGAAAAATAATACCTATTTGTTACAAATAACTAACTTAAGTAGTTTTTTTTAATATATTTAAATTAATCAATTAACTCTTATATTAAAGAACAAAGCTAGTATTACATGACGAAAAAGTTATAAATACTCATAATGATTGAAAGAAAATAAAGTGTATGGGCGGCATGTCTCAAAAAAAAAAATTAAGAAAATGGAATGAGAGAGAGTGCACTTGTTGATATCATGCGTGTTTATATTAAAATGTTGGCAAATTTTTTGTATTAATATATATATATCCTTTATTTAGGGATTATAATATCATATAATTGTATTCATAAGGGAAGAAATTAATGACAACTAATTTCACAAAACAATTTGTTTTTGTATTGAAAAATATTACTCATCTCATCTAGTCCTTAATATAAGACACAATTAAGTAATTTAATTAAATTAAGGATATTAGTTAAATTTCTTAACATAATATGTTTCTTCTAAAACACTCTAAGTATCTTTTTTAATTCCTTTCATCCCTCTCATATTTGATTATTGTTGATAAAATATTAATATGATTAATTTGAAAAAAATTAATACATATGAATTAGATTTTATATATATGACTCATATCAACTCTATAATTACGTTTTATATTAAGAATCGAAGGAGGAGGAGTAGTAGTGATTGGGGCTACAAAATTTAATCTAACTTATTCTCTTTAGAGACTTTATAATATTTATCTGATGTCCGGATTTTGAACTCGTATTTTAGATTTGGGGTATTTTGTGTCTTTCTCCCATGATAATTTAATTTATTTATTTAAAAAAACTGCTGGTAAATAAAAAAAAAGGAATAAATATCATGTCCAAGAGATCATAGCCCCAAAAAAGCACATTATTAACATTAATAATGATAAATTATGTTGCAATCCAACTCATGTTAGGCATTCCACCTTGCGTGTCTCCTCAACGTGACAACCATGCATAACACAATTATAAGTTTTGAATTTATAATATTTAATTAATTAAATTTGGACCAATGATATCGTAATTGTCTCCCTGAATTCTGACCCGAATTATAAATGAGAATCAAGTCAATAAAAACTATTCTGGCACAATGGAAACTAAATAAAAATAAATAAATCATAATCCTGAATTTCTGACTCATAATAGCCCTTGGTGCTCCATAATTGGCAAAGTAATAATTGAAATCCTATTGTTTATTATCAGCTTGTTCATGCGGTGAGAAGATAGAACACACACACATATATAATTATACTGCCTCCTATCCTTAATATAAGACCTTGTTTGATTTTTATTTTGGTCCTAAATATAAGACCTCATTCCATTTTGTCTCTCATATTTATACATTGTTTATTATCAGCTTGTTCGTGCTTAGAGAAGATATAACACACACACATATAATTATGTATAACAAAGTTGGTTATTTTAAAGACGTTTTCATGAAACTGTGTTAAAGAAAAAGTTTTTTTAGGTTATGTTGGAAGGTTTTTGGAATGTTGCACAAAAAAAAAATATCTTTAAATATATTTGAATTCAATAGGAGTCCATCTCATATTTGAATCCCCTTAATTGAGGCTAAATTGTGGGATATTAGCTATTAAATTGTGAATCTAATGGTATTGAAGGAGGAGTTAAGATTAAAATCTGCATTTATTTATTTGTAAATTAAATTTGTAATTACTCTTCAAACACTATTAAATCGCAACGTCTAATAACTCATCCCTCGTTCCTGGTTAAAAAAAAAGAAAAAGAAAAATAGTAATAACAACTCATCCCTCTTTGTACCAACAAAAAAAAAAAAAAAACTCATCCCTCATGGAATAAGCCTCAATTAAAGGGATTCAAATCTGTTTATCTCAATCATCCATTTACAGCTCATAATTAATCTCAATCATATATATGTGTGTCCACATACTCTCTTAATCTATTTATAATGTAGGGAGAGAATATTATTATCATTGGCCATATTTATAAATCACAAATGTGTAAAAAAATTTGTGAACATTATTGTGCGCAGTAGATTGTTATTTTCTCAAAAAATGTACGTATAAATATGAAGACATTGAACATTTGTTAAGTTTTAAAGCAAGTTTAAATGAATTTTAAGTTTCTTTTTCTTAACTGTAAATATACAGTTAAGATGTGACTTATAAATAGAATTCGAAAAAGAGGCGAAGAGATACGATATTGTATTATACATCCACTTTCACTATCTCTCACACAAGATCCCTAATGACACGTGTGGATATCTATACACCATCTACCGTAGGATGCATCTACAAGGAAGCTAATCTTTAGAAAAATATACTACCTCCGATCCTAATTATAAGAGCTAATTGATTACTTTGAGAAGATTAAAGAAATAAATTAAGTTAGTTATTTGTAATAAATAAGTGTTGTCTTTCCTAAAATATCCTTGCTAATCAAGTATGTTGGTTATAAATATCATTATTAGAAAGACTATTTTAGAAAAAAAAAATACAACTTTGAGTTATCAAAACATTTATTTATGGTTCTGAAACTCAGATGGGAGCTATCAAAACATGATCATACAAGCATGTATGAACTTACGTAATCTTTATGAAATGTTTAACTTTGAGTCAAAATTAAGAACAATATATTTTCTTTATTAAAAAACAACATTTCCTTTCTGAAAATTAAAAAAGAAAAAAAGAGAGAGAAGAAGATTATTTATCATGGGTAAATTTTACAAAAATGAAGCAATGAAGTCTAGGTCTCGTTACAGCACGCGAGTTCTGAACTTTGAATCCCCCAAGTTTGACGGACTTTGTCCAGTCGGCTACTCGGTAAGACCACTTCTCATTTCTCAATTATATATTTATATATTTTTTATTTTTAGGAAATAAAAACGACAAATTCTAAAAGATTCTTAAATATGTTCCGACCAATCCAAAATACCCGAAAAGACCTTCAAGTCAAAGAGTGTCTCCTCCGACCTTTTTTACCTGCTCCCAGACAGACGCATTCCCCAAAATGGTTGAAAGTAAAAACTTGAAAATAAATTAAAAAAATTACACGTCATAAGATAAATGGCTTCAGTATTTGTAAAGCAAGTCACAGGTTGGGACCCACCAGTCGAGAGAATTTCCCTTCGACAAGCAAAGCTATAATATTGTTCTCATGGCAAACTGGCAAAATTCCATGGGAGCCCTATCCTCCCCATCCCCAATCCCATCCAAGCCGCACAATCCAACCTTTGCTTTTTTACGATTCCTCTCTCCCTCCCCCCCCCTCTCTCTCTCTTCAAGACTGTGGTACAAATGTTGTTCCTTTAATTTAATGCTTCTTTTCTGCAATAAATAATAACCAAAAAAGCAACCCAGAAAAAACAATAAAAGAATTTGTCACCGTCACGCGCTGTAACCAGCGAATACGATGCCAACAGCAATATACTACTTCCCCAGTCCCCACTTCAAGCCTCTCTCTCTCTCTCTCTGATTCTCTGGACATTCCACCGCACTTTCTCTCTCTCTTCCTTTCAGCTTTTGGTCTTTGCGGGGCTCAACTATCTTACGCGTCCACCGCGCTCCTTGCCTTCTTTATTTCTCCAGAACTTGTTGCCTTCTTCTGCTTCTTCTTCTTCAGCCTTGTCGTCTCCCAGATCTGTGTATTTCGCGTCTTGCCCAATCCTTCTTCTTCTTCTACTGCTACTTAAAGCTTGGATTTTTAACTCTTTCTCTGTGACTCGGAGAAGATTCAGAAAATGATGGACCCTGGGCAACGCCGGAAGAGGAAGCGTGTCGGTACTGGCGCTTTCTCCCTGACCCACTACTTCTCCTTGAGGTCCCTTTTTCTCTGCTCCTCCTTCTTCGTCTTCCTCTTCTTCTTATCCTCCGATCGCTTCTCTATTTCTTCGTCACCTTTTCGCCCCGCCATTATCACATCTCCCTTATCACTTTTGTCCTCTTCTGCAAGTCGCTCGGTTCTAGCCTCTTCTGACCCCAAATTGCTCCCCTTGAGAGTTGAAGATCGGATTGTTTTCCCTGACCATGTGGTTTTGATGGTAAGCAACAAAATTCTCCGGCGGAGCCAAGATTTGGAGTGTATATACTACAAGCTCTTCAACGGTTCCTCTGACGAAGGCAGTAACCAGCTCGCCGATATTCAAACTCAGTCCGTGCTGTCCACCGACGACTACGATGAGTTCAGATCCATTGTGAGGTGCCCAATTCCTCAGATGAGCTATTCAGCCGCCGCCGTGGATTTGCGCCAGCGTGGCGAGGTGGGTCGCCGGGATTGGGACTCGCTGGTGAACCAGACTGCTCAGTCATGGGACAAGGTAGCGTATGAAGCGATTTTGGATGGGAACACCACCGTTGTATTTGTTAAAGGATTGAATCTTCGACCCCACAAGATATCAGATCCGACCAAGTTCCTCTGCCACTTTGGGTTGAAGAATTTGGGCAAAGAAAACAACTTTCTGCTCACAACCAAAGCAGTTTCAGTTGCTCAAGAAGTGGTGAGATGTTTACTGCCAAGAGGTATCAGAAACAGCCCAGATAAGGCTCAGGGAATTCGGGTTACCGTCAGCCATTTGAGCGGCCACATAAGGCGCCCGGTTCGCGAGCTTTTGCCTTCTGTGGCAAGAGTTCGAAGCTCAAGTCCTCAAGCTCAGAAGAGAAAAGGAAAGACAAAGAAACATGAGCTTTGTGCTTGCACTATGGTGTGGAACCAGGCATCTGCGCTAAGAGAATGGATTATGTACCATTCCTGGCTTGGAGTTGAACGATGGTTCATCTACGACAACAACAGTGATGATGATATAGAGAAGGTGATTCATGAACTTGACCTGCAAGGGTATAATGTTAGTAGGCAAACCTGGCCATGGATTAAGACTCAGGAAGCAGGCTTTTCTCACTGTGCTTTGAGAGCAAGAGATGAGTGCAAATGGGTCGGATTCTTCGATGTTGATGAGTTCTTTTACTTCCCCAATGAATTTCATCACCAGTTCGGGCATGATGTTCCTGGTGAGAACTCACTCAAATCTGTGGTAGCAAACTTGTCATCCTCAAAAATTGCAGAGATAAGAACAGCTTGTCATAGCTTTGGTCCTTCTGGGTTGCGCTCGCCACCTAAAAGAGGAGTGACTATAGGGTACACATGCAGGCTTCAGAGCCCTGAGAGACACAAGTCAATAGTGAGGCCAGATTTGCTTGACACTAGTCTTCTGAATGTGGTGCACCATTTTCAGCTGAGGAATGGGTACAAATATCAGAACATGCCTGAGAGTACTGCTATAATAAACCACTACAAGTATCAGGTGTGGGAGACCTTCAAGGCTAAGTTCTTCAGAAGGGTTGCTACCTATGTTGTTGACTGGCAAGAAGACCAAAACAAAGGATCAAAAGATAGAGCACCAGGGCTGGGAACAGAAGCCATTGAACCACCTAACTGGAGGCTGCAGTTTTGTGAGGTTTGGGATACTGGCTTGAAGGACTTCCTTTTGTCACGTTTTGCTGAGCCTGTAACAGGGGTTCTACCCTGGGAAAGGTCATTCCTATAAATATGGGGACATTATTCTATCAGGGTCACCAGGCACCCTTGTAAAGCACAATAACCATAGCCGTAGGCATTCATTCTTTTCATTGTTTTTGGGGGGGATTCTAGGTAACAGAAATTTTGTTTTCTTCTTTCCCCTCTCTTGTTTAATGATTTCTATAAACATGAAAACATACTTCACAGGGCTCACACGGTTGTATATTAGCAGCAATATGAATGGATTCCTGTATTTTCACTTTTAATTCATTCTTCTCCAGTTGAATGATCTGTGTTTGTTTCCTGTCATGTCATCCATTAGCTCTGACATTTTCAAGCCGGCAAAAACATGATTATTATCAATGATTGAACTAACATAATTACGATAATGCTCTGAAGCAAAACAAGATTGGTACTCAGTCAAAGTTCTTTTCTGCGCACCTCGAGGATTTCTATCATTTGACAAACCTAGAGGTGTCGAAAGACATGTGCAGAAAACAACGAAAACACAAGTTTTCACGTTAATTCACTCATGCACGGAACTTGTCAAGGACTCAAGGTTAATATTTTTTAGAGAGAATAATAGGCGGATGGTCAGCGAAAAAAATCAAAAGCCGAAGAGCAACAGGTGCTACAACATTTCTAGAAAGTGTATACTATCCCCTTTAATTTCGGAACTTGGAATGCGGATGCTCTTCAAGGTAGTGGTAGTTTGGCTGAAGGTATATTATTGGTAAATATGCTATTTAACAACCTAAAACATTCAATCCCAACTTCATTATATTGCAGGGAAACGACCGACAGAACATGATAAAGTTCTAAATTTTCAGTATACTGAGCAACCGTAACATAATGGATTAGATGTAGACATAACGGTTTCTAGAAACCACAAACCTTGGATGTCACTGTATTAGCTCTAGTTCTTAATGCAAGACTTAATTAACTAATTTAAAGAGATTAAAAAAAATTAAATTAGTTATTTATAATAAATAAGTATTGTTTTTCCTACAATATCGTGTTGCTAATCATATTTATTGATTAAAACTATCAGTTGATATAACTTTTAACATGTACAACTACTACAATGATTATTTCTAAAAAAATAAATAAGTATTAAAAACAAAATGGTAGAATATTATGAATTAAAAATCAAATTAACTCTTGTACTAAAGATCGTCTTACTATATATGAATACTACGAATGATTTACAAATCATAGTAGAACTGCCTTGTGTTTTTGTGCGCGCACGCGCGCCAGAGAGAGTAGTGCTTTGTTTTTTTTTTTTTTTTTGAGGGATCTGTTAATGTGTATGGGTCAATTTGACCCTCCCAATGGCAACGAAATCAACTGAAATATTTACGATAGATGGACGGTAAAATCTAATATAATCAAAATATCATAGGTTACATCGCATGCTTTTCCCCCTAAATTCAATACCTTCTAACGTCTTCAAATTGAATCTTGTGAAGTAAGTTGAAGCTGCCTCGCATGTTTTGCAAGGGTAGAATCCAGCTTTTCTCCAATAAGAGTAATCCATGCCTGTAATCATTTTAATATTTACGTCACCAACCCACATAGTATACATGCAAGTTACTGAGTTTGATCACTGGGGTATATGTTATGGGCATTAATTATGTGCAAAACCTAAAAATTGTACTGATAGCATTGTCATGTCTTGGAGACGGAGAATTTGAACCTTGACATCCTCAAGAACCATAATTCTATAATCCTAAATTTTTTGGATTTCAAGCATTAAGATGTTAAATTTAACACCATAGCATGTCGCATTTTGACAAATGTTAAATTTAACACCAACACAAAGATGAGAGCAATTTGACAAATTTATATCACCTCCTGGTCTATTTATTTTAAAAAATTTGTAGTTAAATTTTAAATATAAGTTGTTTCTTATAAATCAATCCGGAGGCATTATATCCTAAAAATGAGGACATAAATGTTATGCAACTATACCTGGTCAGAAGTAGTGAAACCTCGTATTGTGTCACCACCAATAATTGCAATTCCTTTGTCTCCAAGTGGTTGCAAAATTACTGCCTAGAAACATAATAATTGTGTTGGTAAAAAATTGTAAAAAAGTTACTATATAATTTTAAATAAAAATAAAATAATTATGAGATGAAAAATATTTGCAGTGTGCATATATTTATCATCCAGTTGCCCACTGGCATTCTCTTCCTAATGCTTATGCATAAATCATAGCTTAGAAACAAGACTTGATTTAAAAAAATGAAAAATTTTTGAAAACCATAACTCGTTTGAACTATTTAGGCTATCAATTTTATGGGTTTTGACTAGTTCATGATTGACTACACTGATAGATTTTTGTTCGTTTTTCTTTGCTTGTTTCTTCCTCGGGCATCCATACTAATGACAAGTGTGACATTTTTTTTTTCTTTTTTTGGTGTTTCGAAGGTGGGTGGGGAATTTTTGACAACCAAAGAATTTTCTAATGCCAAAGTATAGCTGAAGCCATTGAACTCGACATTTTCTCCACATCGCCTAGTCGAATTCAATTAAAGGGATCAGCTCCCAGAAAATCAAGTAAGCTTCTTGTCAAACTAATGAGAGACAAGTGATTATATATACTGATTCCTAAACATCTACTATTTTTTATTTTTTTTAAAAAAAAAATTTCGTGTTCGAGAAATACCTTGAATATCTGTTTAACATTTAGACAGACACAATTTAAAAGGACTCGCATGGAAATCTCTCAAGTTAAGAGAAAAGGCAGTGGAGTGGCAGACGTTAATATATAAACATGATACCTGAGTGTTTGAAGGCAAAAATGGCAGCTCAGATTTCCCAGGATAAAGAGATAGGTTAGCCAAGTAACTCTCTGCACATTTAGATAAGACTTGGTTAAAATTCACATTAACATGCATCTCCCTGAATTACGATTGACTTGTCTAGCTGTCAACTATTATATAAAATAAAGAGTTAACGAAGGTTCAGTGTTTTAAACATACGAGCCCCAGATTTTATAACACCCTGATATAATGTTCCTCGCATTAATTTATCGGCATCCACATTAACGGCCTCCCCCTTCCTAGAAGAAGCTTCTGCTGCGCAACCAATTTGAAGCACACAAACGTTTTCATAAACAATAACAAGTGATCTGCAGCGTGTGACATCTGATAGAGATTCCCACACCCTAAGAATAGAGGACCAAATAAACCATTAGTAAAGGAAGCAGTAAAGCAATAAATCCTTGCTTGTACATGAATTTATATCCTAGTCCATAAATCAAGATGATTTTTTTGGCTTCAAGTCATATCGACACTGTTATCATCACATGTAGAAGACCTTGCTATAATTTCTAATGACATGAATACAAAGTATGTAAAAGCATCACACATCATTGCATAAACTACAGTTTTTTTACTCATTCATCATCATTTCCAAATTGGAATTTCAAATTATAAGAGATATGAAGTCTAAGACGCAATGTTGGATTTAACTTCTAGAGATGAAGAATGCACTGGAGTCAACAGGAGGAAGGATGAATGCGAATAAAGTTGACAGGCGAATATAATGTACATTACCAGAGCAGCTCAGTAACTGCATAGTCAGGGAGAGGACTACACACCCTCTTACATTCAACTCCTTGGGGATCTACCTATATAAGAATAATAGGAAGAAAAGTTTTGAATAAAAACTAAGAAATATAAGAATTTAGTCAAGAAGAGGGAAGGGAGCGCTTCAACTTAAGATGCAAGGAGCTCACCGTAGCAATAGATTTTGGTCTTATAGACAGCCATACCAGACCAGTTAAGACATTGGTGACAGCCAATGCTACAGTCAAGAGGTCCGCTCTAGATTGTGAACTGCAGCAGGGTATCAATTTCTTAAGTGTTAATTAGAACAAGCAACTCAAAGATCTCACTATGTACATGATCTGTTACAATACTTCCACCAAGGTAGTTAAGCCTTTCAACCTTCGGTAACAGAACATCCCACAACCCGCTATATCACGCAATCAAAGATTAGCAGCTTTGCCAATATTACATGTCATTGCGACTCACCTTACACTAGCAACATTAGGAAATAACTTACCTAAGTACAGTTATTCCATTTTAATCCTTAAAGATTAATAGGCTACAATGCTGAATTTTAAATTCCAAGCATGGATGGATTAGGATGTAAATGGTGGTCTGGTTTTGAATTATGAGATTTCAACATTGTAGTTTAAAGGCAGAGGCGGCAATAGGCCGTCGATAGTTAAATATCAAGTGACAAAATGAAGATGGAGTTAATTTAATATGTACTTTCACTGTATGATGAAGAATGCAAAAAAGGAAGAAAAATGGATTTGCTTGTAGAAAGTGGGAACCACGTTTTACAGTTTATCAATGCAAATTTTGTCTCCATTAGTCCGAATTATCCAATGCTATATTTTGTTTTCTTCTCAAAGGAAAACACGTGGTGTAACTCCCAGCAAACTAATTCAAGCAATACAACTTTACCATACCAATAAAGATTGCGGCAATCTTACATGACAACGCAAACTACAAAGCCCCAGTAGAAATTAAACTGAATTGTAAACGAAAAACATTAAGCTAGAGCTCAACAGTCTACTTGCTCGAAATTCCAAAATATAAAATATATATATATATATATATATGTAAATGTGTGTGTGTGTGTGTGTGTAAATGGGAACCTGCTAGCATCAGCAACAGGAGCGATGCCATAAAGGGCGCGATTAAAGAGAACGACCAAGAGGGAAGCGGCGCCAATGTAGATGGGTAAAGTACGAACAGTGTCGTCATTCTGGGAGACCCAATCGGCGATCCAGTCTCGTTTGGGCTTGGGCACTCTGTAATTAGGTTTGGAATTCGTGATTGGAGAATGGGAAGAAGAAGACGACGAGGATGAAACCCCGAAGTGGAACGAGAAAATTGGAGGAAGAGAAGGAAATGATGAGGATTTTGCGGCGGGTCGAAACGAAGTGCTAGTAAGGAATCGACACTTGAGGAGACTTCCCGCTTCCATCGAAGTCATGAGCTTCGCATTTCCAAATGCTGGCAGCAAACGGATAAACCGCCCTTTTGCCTTCTCTGCTTTGAGGGAGAAAATGAACTGAAAATCATTTATATTAAGAATCAATTGCCGCATGCCATATTTTTAATATAAAAACTAATTAAATAATTTGAGTAAATTAAAAAAATTATTTAAATTAATTATTTATAACAAATAAGTATTTTTTCTCTAAAATATCGTTATTAATTATATGTATTAAGTAAAATTATAATTTAATGAAACTTTTAATACATATGATTACTACACGAACTACTTTAAAAAAAAAGATAAATATGATAGACAAAGTGGATTGAAACCTTATATTTACAATCAAATTGAAAATCAGACTAACTCTTATATTTAGGACTGGAGATAATATAATAGGTAGAAATTAACTTGTTAAAATTTAAAAGGAAAAAAATTAAGCTTTTGATCCATATTTTTTTAATTTTGTTGTAACTCAATCTCTAAACCATAAACTAATAAAATTATGACTCTATACAACTCAATTCTTATAATTTTAATTATTTAAAGTTTTAGTTAATATATTTAGAAAAATAAATATATATTTTATGAAATTTACGAATTAAAATTTTAAATTGTTTAAACTACAAGAATTAAATTACATCAAGTCAAAATTAAAGAACTATGTTACATAAGTTTTCTTAAAGCACTAAGTTATACTAAGTTAAAGTTTATGAATTATGTTACAAAAAAGTCAAAATTATAGAATAAAAAAATAATATTCCCAAATTCAAAAACAGTTTAAGTGCACAAATTTTACTTGTTATCTTTTAGGGTAACTTTAAATGGGACTAAAGATTCGGACGCATAATTATACTTTCATTTTTTAAACAGCAACTTTCACAAATCACAACATCTTTTAAGCAATATCGGTTATAAAGCATTTGAATTAGCACGCTAAGCATTGATTGATGTACATCTTTTTTTTGGGCAACAATTGATGTACATCCATTCTTATTAAACTCTTCTCTAAATATTTTAGAAACCAAAAGACTCTTTAACATAAAATTCATTTGAAGTTAAAGGTAATCTGTTCGGCAAAAAGTAATATTGTAACAATTTTGATATTTGAAGGCAGGATTTAAATAATTCAGGATACACAATATTTAGAGCTCATTGCCTTGCAAAGGAGTTAAAAGGCAAAAATGTCAGTTTATCGTTCAAGATCAGTTTTTTTGGTGGAGTGAGACAAAATGATACTAAGAAAACAAGAGATTTACGACCTATGGTAATAAAAAGTACAAATAGAATTTTAAAAAAAAAAGTATAACAAAAGACGATAATATTACTGTTGATAGAGATGTATTATAAAAATTAAAAATCGTGTAGCAAAGAGAAAGGCCCTGTTTGTTGTTGTTCTTTGTTTTCTTATTTTCAAAACAATTTTATAAAATTGTTTTTAAGAACAAGTTTTGGAAACAAAAAACAAAAAAATTGTTTGGAAAATAATTTTAAAAAATCAAATTTAAAAATAAAAAATTACACTTTGACAAGTGGTAGTTATTACCGGTAGTGATAAGTAGTAGGTAATAGAGGAGAAGAGAAGAAGATTTCTCTAATTTTTCAAAACAAAAAAAATAAAAAACACAAAAACAAAAACAAGAAAACATGTAAAAGTTGTTTTGGTTTTTCAGTTTTTAAAAAAATATTTTTATTTTTTTGTTTTTTTAAAACAATCAACTAAAAACAAATTGCCAAACAAATTTTTTTGTTTTTCTATTTTTAAAAACAAAAAATTGTTTTCAAAACAAGAAACCAAACAAGTCCTAAATCTCTTGCCAGGTCATGAAAGACATTTGAGCAAGAATCAACGAGAATACGGATAAAAGACTTCTAAACACAGTAAATAGTAAGTGTTACCGATAACTAGCCGTTGACAACATCCTTTGTACTTATATTTTGTATCAAATAGGTTAAAGTTGTGCTAAGTTTAAATTTGAAATTTCATCTAAGCGTGACGGGTAGCATTGCCACTAGGATAATTATTAGCCATTGACAACATCATTTATACCTATGTCTTAGCCATAAAACAGAGGACCTTGCCACCATCATCAAACATGTGGCACAAGCTGAGGAAGCTGCTGCTTTGTCTACTAATTTTAGTTATATTTAATTAAATTTGAATGCTAACTTGAACAAAGTTAATCACAATGCATTGCATTTAGGTGCTAGTTTGCAGGTTGGAAATGTGTATGGTTGAACTATTTAGAAGAAACATACTTGATTGGAGGTGGGTTACAACAATGAGTTTTCAGTATAAATTAAAACAAATCATATGAAAATGAGAACGAAACAATCATATAATTTCCCACAATACAGAGCAAGCAGCGAAAAGACATAAATCGAATTACTTCTTTACCGGTTAAATGATTTGAAACTGTAATCAATAAATCTCTCAATTTGAAATTAGGAATAACATCACTGGGAAAAGGTCGCAAGGGACTCTCATGACTTGGGTCAATTAAATTTTCTTAGAGCCCGTTTAAAATGATTTATGAGAAGTTTTTCAATCATAGTTTACAAAATATGAGATAAATATATGAGAAAAATTTTATCTCAACTTACATAAAACATGCTTATAAGTTCGTGATTCCAAACGAGGACTTCTATGTCACCCTTATTCAGTCTGTCATTATATTAGGAATACTACTCTGTCCTTTATTATAAGATCTTTTTAACTAAATTATGTGATTTAAGAAAACAGTTAAAATTAGTTAAAAGCAATTAATATGTAGCAAATGCAATTTTTTTCAAATATACCCCTATATATAAATGGATAGATGTGAGAGAGTAATAGTGAGATAAATGAAGAAAAAGAATGCATTAAATGCATTAAACTAGGGATAAAATACGTAATAATACATTAAATGTTCAGACAAACTCAAAAAAAATCTTATAAAAAGAAACAAACCTATTTAAAAAATTAGACATTATAATAAGGACGGAGAGAGTAACTTATTAAGATCATTAACTAACTCATTAATTACTTTAACAATGACTAAGCAAATATTGAAACCTAAATTAGGCCCAGATTGACTAATAGACTGCCCCAAAGCATTTAGATTATATTACTAATAATATAATATAATAATTAAAATAGCTAACATTCAATACTTGGAATTGAACGAAAACGCTAGTTTTGAGTTATAATGAATGCTCATCCAACTTTTGTCCCTCCCTGTCATCCCAAACACAAGTATAAACTGAGTTTGAGTTATAATAATAATTATTTAAGTCATAGTCTTTAATCTTTGTAAATTAGAAGTTTTAGGCATTTTTGGTTTATACTTATAGTTTTGTTGAATTATTATATTAGTATTATACCTATTTATTATAAATTATTAATTATCCTTACGGACCCTCATAATAATTATTCTAAAGCAACTGCATATTTATCTAAACATGTGCTTTTCTAGATTTTAGGAATAAATTAGTTAATTTTTATTTTCTCTAGACAATCTTATTTTTCTCTTCTTTATATCTCATTAGAAGTAAATTCCTTTGTTTTTTTAGTTACAAAGATGTCATGTTTCATTTGTTTCATATCTATTATTAGGGAAGAACCAACACAATTTTTCTTAGAGAAAATTAGAGAGAAGAACACATAGAGAATAATATTTACTGAATAGAACCATAAAAATTGTAATTATTTATGAAGACCAAATATCAAAATATAAAATTAAACATACTAAATTGCCCCTCACTAAACCTCCAACATTCTAGCCTCCAGTCTCTCCCACATCTTATTTTGAAAATAATATGAAATTTATTTTCCCCCAAAATTAAAAATGTTAATCATCCACCACAGGATTTTTTTTAACTTTTATTTTCCATTAAGATTCACATAATTATATCATCAATATATCATGTAATTATCAACATATATGTATTTATCTCTTTATATCATTAAGTTATTTTTCTTGATTTATATCATCTAACATAAAATAAACAAAAAATTAAGCACATTTTATATCTTATCAAAACAAGTTGTGTACGTTCAAATGAAGAAAATAAAATGTTGCACAGATGATGTCAAAAATTGAAACATCATAATATATTAATAAAAAATTGAAATAATCTCAATATCAATTTAAGATTTATAAAATGTAAAATTATGAACAAATTAATGTAAATCTGATGAGATTATGAGAAATGAGTCTTATTATTTATAATATATAGTTTTATAAATAGATAGATGGTGTGCTTTGTTAGAATTTTATATTATATATATGTATTATGAGACTCACTCCTAAAAATCATCATTTAACAAAACTAAACCATCCTCTTTTTAAATTTTTGAAAAACAAAAGCCATCTAATTCCCACACACAAAAATATTATGTTTAAATAAAAAATAAATTATAAAAATTCCTCTTTTTTTTGTGAAATTATAAAAGTTCCTTTAAATTGTTTGAAATTGTATGTTTTTTAATTATATATATATATATATATATAACCTTCTTTTAATATATACACACACATACATCTATATACTAAATTATAAAAGATTTCAATTTTTCTTAAAATTATATCATTTTTATTTTCAATTAAAGTTTGCATCGATTTGAAAAATAAAATTGTAATTTTGACAAAATTGAACAATGTTTATGTTATTATTCCAACTAGTATAGTACCCGTGCATTGCACAAGTATGAATTGGTGATCTTTTATGTGGTATAAAAAGTTGAATCATGGCAAAATAATCAGTTGAATATCACATTTCTACTTCAAGTCATAATTTCAACTTAATTTTAAAAATAAAGTATTCATAAATTTTCAAAACATGCAATACATATAGATTTATTATCAACATTTTTTAGAATATGTGATGTACGTGTGTAAATGTATGTTCCTTTAAAAAGATTGAATTAAAAGAGACAAAAAGGATAATGAGTTGAAACTCATACATTTGATTAATTATGTAGGATAATGCCATAGTCAATAATTACATATCAGACAAATATGGTACCTTATTCTATATTATGAAAGTAGGGTATGTAATATAAGAAAAATTATCAGAGATAAAATGGTTAGCGAAATAAAACTCACATATTTGATTCAACAATTACACAGCCTAATTTTATAATCAATAATTACATAGGATACATATAACGGCTACCTAATCAATTACTTGTTTCAAAAGGTCACCTTTAATGCAAACATGAAGAATAAATTTTTTTTTAGCCCAAGCTTCTGTTAGGATTGATGATTCAACCATCATTGTGGGATGTTCAGAAGAACTTGAGTTCTCTCAACTGTAAAGTCACTATTGCTACCCGTGCATCACTATATTGGTTAAATAATAATTGGTTGTTTCTTATTCCTCAAGTCCCACCTATATAAACATTGAATAAAGAAATAAAACAAAGAAAATTAGTCAAATTTAGTTTAGTGCTGAAGGACTTGAGCTGTTAGCAAAAGGCCTTGAAATCAAACCCTCGCTGTAGTATTTTTTTTTTTTAAAAAATCTTGCTAGATAAGTTGAAAATTTTCAAAAACCATGTAAAGATCTATCCTCATTAGCTAAAAGTGGTTGAGATGAGCAATAACTTCAGACTTGGTCACCGGTCTAAGGAGTATTTATCTCTATATCATGCATAACATCCCACGCTCCTTTCTCTAAATAGACCTGTGCGTGAATCCTACTCGATGATTAAGCCATCTTCCAAAAAAAAAAAATTTAAATCATTTGCTAAATTTTCTAAACAAAATAAAATCTAATCAACGTCAAAATATCAACATTCAAGAGGGGTTTTGATCTAATGGATTGACGAACGCAACAAAACCATAATCATAAAAATCAACAGCAGATTTTAAATCAAGAACCGACTATATGAAACTTCAAACAATATAAAACCAAAACAATATCAAAATATCCAGATTGAACGAATATTATATGAAGACAAAAGAATTATTGATCAAATTGTATGCTAAATTCAATCATGGCATATTGAAGAAAATATGAGAAATATGCATTAACTCACACCGTAACATCAACACTAGTGAAACTAAACTTCTCAAAGATTTATACAAGTTCTTCATCTAAACCCTCACTTAGCTTTACCTTTCTTGGAATAATAAAAATAGAGCAAGTACCAAGAAAACTCTACAATAGATGGAGTTGCTCCATTGTGCGTCAGAAACTTGATAGTACTCGCGCCTCTCTCCTTCTATCGATTGCCATCAATTTCTCCTCCACCCCTGTGGTTGCCTAGAAAGGAGTAGAATGCAACTTCGAAGAAATATGGATAATACATTGTAAAAGTCATGAACCGATTATTGCAATCGAGAAGAAATATGAAACAACACTTGCGACAGAAAGAATAACAATGAGAGGAGAGGAGATAGAGGAGTCAAAATAGAACAAAATGTGAAAAGGATCGGAATGACACAGAGAAACCTTTAGGTTGGAGAAACACTAGATGAACATGTCCTCTCCCTTTTAGCATCCTCATATTCGATGATGTTCTGTATCCCGATCTGTAACTCCTTCCTACCCTCTTCATTTGGCATTAAAGAATTAAGATGTCGATCTATCAACCCGAGATAGAGAGATAACGATGAGCCAAGGAAGTGAAGCAACTGCTGGAAACTCACTCGCAAAAGAATTTTTGAACCCCCCACACCCTTATGTTAAAAATTATATAAGCTAAAGAAATATGA